>NW_016979698.1:0-822 GCF_001483705.2 Eufriesea mexicana | reverse complement strand
GAAAATGTCAATAAAATTGAACTTTTCAGCCGGACTCTATTTCAATGCAATGGCTATAGCAACGCAATGGAATCTTTTCACCCTATTTACGCAGACAGGCTTGCTCCCCGTAATATAAGGCGGAAATGTCAATAAGATTGAGTTTTCCGTGTAGTATCTAATGCAATGCATTGTCTACTGCAAACCAATGGAATCATCCCCCCTTATTTGTGCAGAAAAGTTACCTCAACTTGATAATGCACGAAAATGTCAATAAAATTGAACTTTTCAGTCAGATTATATTGCAATGCCACGGCTATAGTATGCCAATAGAATCCTTCCTCCTTATTTATGCCGAAAAGTATGTTCACCGCAATATTAGTCGAACATGTCAATAAGATTGAGTTTTCCGGACTGTATCTAATGCAATGGATTGTCTACTATAAACAAATGGAATCTTCCACCCTTATTTGTGCAGAAAAGTTACCTCAACTCGGTAGTGGTCGAAAATGTCATTAAAATAGAACTTTTCAGTCAGATTCTAAAGCAATGCACTGGATACAGCAAAGCCAATAGAATTAAAGCCAATAGAATCTTTCCTTCGTATTTAAGCAGAATTGCTTGCTCTCCACAATATTGGACGAAAATGTCAATAAAATTGGACTTTTTCGTCAGATTATATTGCAATGCAATGCTTATAACAAACCAATAGGATCTTTCATCCTTATTTATGTAGAACATCTTGCTGACAACGATATTAGTCGAAATTGTCAATCAAACAGAACTTTTCAGTCAGATTCCATTGCAATGCTATGGCTGTAGCAAACCATTAGTACCTTACCT
>NW_016979697.1:0-1186 GCF_001483705.2 Eufriesea mexicana | reverse complement strand
TTTTGAATGCTATAGAAATTGCAATGATATAGAATGTGGCTGGAAAATACAATTTTGTTCACATTTTCGAATACTGTCGTTCTGAGCTTATTTTCTGGCATGAATAAGGAGGAAAGATTCTATTGGCGTGCAACAGGCATTGCAATGCTATCGAATCCTCCTGGAAAATTCAATTTTATTCACATTTTCGACCAATATCGTGGTGAGCTAACTTCGTTGCATAAGAAAGGAGGAAAAATCCTTTTGGTGTGCTATAGCCATTGGAATGCTGTAGAATCTGGCTGGAAAATTCAATTTTATTGACATTTTTGACTAATATCGTGGTGAGCTAACTTTATTGCATAAATAAGGAGGAAAGATACTATTGGCCTGCTATAGCCATTGCAATAATATACAATGTGGCTTGAAAATCCAAATTCATTTACATTTTCCACTAATATCGTGGTGAGACAACTGTCTTGCAAGAATTAGGAGGAAAAATTCAATTCGCGTGCTATAGTCGTCGCAATGCACTAGAATCTAGCTGGAAAGTTCAATTTTATTGACATTTTCGACTAATACCGTGGTGAGCTAACTTTCTTGTATAAATAAGGCGGAAGCATCCTTTTGGCTTGCTCAAGGCATTGCAACGCTGTAGAATCTGGAAGGCAAATTCAATTTTATCGACATTTTCGACTAATATCGCGGTGTGCTTACTTTCTTGCATAAAGAAGGAGGAAAGATACTATTGGCGAGCTGTAGCCATTGCAATGGCTTAGAATGTGGCTGAAAAACTCAATGTTATTGACATTTTCATCTTATATTGTGGTGAGCTATCTCTCTTGCATAAATAAGGAGCAAGGATTTGATTGCCATGCTATAGCCTTTGCAATGCTATAGTATCTGCCTGGAAAGTATAATTTTTCTGACAGTTTCGACTAATACTGTGGTGTGTTATCTTCCTTGCATAACTAAGTAGAAACGGTTCTATTGGCGTGCTATAGGCATTGCATGCTATAGAATCCTCCTGGAAAATAAAATTTTATTGACATTTTCGACTAATATTGCGGTGAGTTAACCTTCTTGCATAAATGAGGTGGAAAGATCCTACTGGCGTGCTATCGGCTTTGCAAAGCAATAGAATCTTCCTGGAAAATTCAATTTTGTTTGAAATTTTCGACTAATATCGTGGTGAGCTATCTTCCTT
>NW_016979696.1:0-719 GCF_001483705.2 Eufriesea mexicana | reverse complement strand
GTAGAGCGCAGAAATCCGCCTAATTGCAGTGAATAGCACAAAAGCCGTAGTTATCCTAACCTGACATGACCTACCCTAACCTTAACGAACGTAGCATAGTACCAGATGACTCGCAGCGATAGCAGCTCATGGCCAGCACAGAGGCAAGCAGTATGTAGTAGAGCACAGTATATCACAGAAACCCAACGAATAGCTGTGTATAGCACA
This sequence comes from Eufriesea mexicana, assembly GCF_001483705.2. Lineage (NCBI taxonomy): Eukaryota > Metazoa > Arthropoda > Insecta > Hymenoptera > Apidae > Eufriesea > Eufriesea mexicana. Next base: position 512 of record NW_016979696.1, on the reverse strand, counting down.
AAGACCAAGGTAGCCTATCTTAACATAGCCGAACGTAACGCAACCAAACCGAACATAACTCAACCTAACGGGACGAGATGAATACTGCTGTCGCCTACAGAGACAAGCCGAATGCACTAGGCGGCAGTAGTGCGCAAAAATCGTCCGCATTGTAGTGAATAGAATAAGTGTCGATGTTATCCTAACCCATCCTAACCTAACCAAACGTAGTGTCAAACAACATAACGCACCGCGGACGCAGCTCTTGGCCTCCCCATAGCCAAGCAGAATGTTGGAGGGCACAATAGATCACAGAAATCCAACGAATAACAGTGTATAGCACGAAAGTCGGAGATTTCCTGGCCAAACCTAACTTTACCTAACTTAACCAAGTGTAACATAGCTCAACGTGACGTGCCACGGACACTATTGCTCGCCTCCCCTTAATCGAGCAGGGAGTAGAAGAGCACTGGTGAGATCAGAAATCCACCGAATAGCAGCGTATAGCACAGAAGTCGAGGACACAGTTACAA
>NW_016979695.1:0-985 GCF_001483705.2 Eufriesea mexicana | reverse complement strand
ACGTTTGGTTACGTTATGGCTGGTTAGGTTAGGAGTGTGTGGCTCCGACTTTAGTGCTATAATGTGCTATTAGGTGGATTTCTTTCCCCTACAGAGCTATAATATTTCCAGCTAGGCTCTGGGATGGCCAACAGCAATTGCCTCAGCACGTTATGTTAAGTCATGTTACAGTCGGTTAGGTCTGGTCAGGCTGACTTTGGTGACGATAGCTTTTACTTTTGTGCTGTACGCTGCTATTCGGTGGATTTCTTCGCTGTACTGTGATCTAGTATGTCCTGCTTGTCTCTGGCGTGAGCAAAAGTAGCGGCCTCGGCACGTTAGGTTGTGTCCGCCTATGTATGGTTATGTGCTGCTTGTTTGGGTTAGGCTTCTGTGGATTTGACTTTTCTGTTATGCACAGCTGTTATATGGATATCTGCGCTCTACCCACCAGTAACATGTACCACTTCAGCCTGGGGAGGCCAGCAATGGTGGTCGCGGCACGTTAAATAAGGTTGGCTTGTCTTTGGTTATGTTCAGGTTGGTTAGGTTAAGAGAGGAAGGTTTCGACTTTAGTGCTATAGTCTGCGATTAGGTGGATTGCTGCTACTTGCAGTGCTTCAACTTTTTCATCTTGGCTCTGGGAAGGCCAACAGTAGTGGTCTCGGAACGTTATGTTGAGATAGGTTACGTTCGGCAATGTTGGGTTAGGCCATGTTTGGTTAGCATAGCTATAACCTTTGTGCCGTTCGCCGCTTTTCGGTGGATTTCTGCGCTGTACTGTGCTCTAGTGAGTCATGCTTGTCTCTTGTGTTGGCAGAACTAGCGGTATCGGCACGCTAGGTTGTGTCAGGCTATGTTAGGCTATGTTCCGTTGGTTTGGGTTAATCTCGCGTAGTTTTGACTTTTCCGACAGACACTGCGATTATATGGATTTCTGCAATCTTCTTTCCAGTAATGTATTCCGCTTGACTCTGTGGGGGGCAGCAATAGTGGTTGCGGCACG
>NW_016979694.1:542-964 GCF_001483705.2 Eufriesea mexicana | reverse complement strand
TCATCTGATCTGACCTGACCTGACATGACCTGGGCTGACCTGACCTGACCTGACCTGACTGACCTGACCGGACCAGGCCTGACCTGACATGACCTGACATGACCTGATCTATCTTGACCTCACCTTGCCTGACCTTGCCTGACCTGGCCTGACATGAACTGACCTGAACTGACATCATCTGTCCTGACCAGAACTGACATGACCTGGGCTGAACTGACCTGACCTGACCTGACTTGACCTGACCTGATTAGACCTGACCTGGCCTGACCATCCCCGACCTTGCCTGGCCTGTCCTGACCTGATGTGACCTGACTTGACATGATCTGCTCCGAATTGAACTGACCTGACCTGACCGTACCTGACTGACCTGATCTGACGTAACATGACCTGGCAATACCTGACCTGACATTACCTGGCCTGAC
>NW_016979694.1:0-408 GCF_001483705.2 Eufriesea mexicana | reverse complement strand
TGACCTAACCTGACCTGACCCTACATGGCCTCGCCTGGCCAGACCTGACCTGACCTGACCTGACCTGATCTGACCTGACCTTAACTGACCTTACCTGACCTGAAATGACCTGACCTTACTGCTCTGACCTGACCTGACCTAACCTGACCTGACCCTACCTGGCCTCGCCTGGCCTTACCGGACCTGACCTGACCTGACCTGACCTGACCTGAACAGTCCGGACCTTGCCTGGCCTGACTTGACCTGAGGTGACCTGACATGACATGATCTGATCTAAAGGGAACTGACCCGAACTGGCGTGAGCTGACCAGACATGATCTGGCCTGACCTGAACTGACCTTATTTCTCTGACCTGACCTGACCTAACCTGACCTGATCTCACCTGACCTTAACTGACCTGACATGACC
>NW_016979693.1:0-249 GCF_001483705.2 Eufriesea mexicana | reverse complement strand
AAACCTATTCTCTGGCAAGCAGATGGCTGTACTTGCCATGGGATTGAAGGCGTTAAGCGATCTATTCACCAAGCTATGGCAGCTTAGGCGTTTTGAATAGGCTTATTCTCTGGCAAGTAGATGGCTGTTCTTGCCATTGGATTGAAGGCGTTATTCGTTGTATGCGCCAAGCTATAGCATGTTATAGACTTTGAATAGGCCTTTTTTTCTGGCAAGTAGAAGTCTGTACTTGCCATTGGATTGAAGGCG
>NW_016979692.1:0-855 GCF_001483705.2 Eufriesea mexicana | reverse complement strand
GTCTCGGCTCGATAAGTTTACCTATTTTACGTTTGTTTAGGTTAGGTTAGGTAAGATTAGGTTACGTTATCTTCCACTCTTCTGCTGCACACTGCGATCCTATTTATTTCTGCGCCCTACTCTCCTCTAATATGTTCTGCATTGCCAGGAAGGCCAGGAATAGCGGTCTCGGTACGTTAGGTGGAGATACATAACCACTGGTCATGATAGGTTTGGTAAGGTTTGGTTAGGGTAGCTTTGACTTTGGTAGCTTTGACTTCTATGCTATAGACCGCTATTAGGAGCGTTATGCAGCTCTACTGCACTTTAGTATGTTTTGTTTGGCCCTCGGGAGGCCCGAGATAGTGGCCGCAGCATGATTGTCTGAGTCAGGTTACTCTTGGATATTTCATGTCAGCATGGGTAAAGTAAGGATAGCTCTGATTTTTCCTTTGTGCGCTGCCATTCTATGGATTCCGGCGCTCCACCCTCCTCTGATATGTTCTGCGTGGCCCTTGGGAGGCCAGTAATAGTGGTCGCGGCACGTTAGTTTGAGTCAGATTACGTTTGGTTTGGTTAGTTTTGGTAAGGTTAGTACGGGATAACTTTGACTTCTGTGCTATACACTGCCATTCGCAGGATCCCCGCGCCCTTCGTTGCTCTTCTATATTCTACTCGGCTCTGGAGAGGCCACCAATGGTCTGTCGTGGCACGATCGGTTGGATTGTGTAACGATTTGTTAGGTTAGGTTGGGTTAGGTTAGGTTAGGTTAGGTCGGGGAGACCGTCTCTCTCTCCCGTTGTAACCTAGGTTAGGGTGACCACGAGCTGACGTGTGGGGGCCCGTCAGTTCGAGAGACCGTGGTCTGGGCGCGCG
>NW_016979691.1:0-710 GCF_001483705.2 Eufriesea mexicana | reverse complement strand
GATCACTGTTGCTGGCCTTCCCAGGGCCAAGCTGTAAATATTTGAGCACCGTTGTGCCCAGAAATCGGCCTAATATCGGAATATAGCACTAAAGTCAAAGATATCCTCTCCTAACCTAACCGAGCGTAACATAACCAGACGTAACCCAACTCCAGCTAATGTGCTGTGACATCTACCGCTGGCCACCCCAGAGCCAAACAGAACACATTGGTGGGGAGTGGAACGCAGAAATCCATAGAATTTCAATGAATATAAGAGAAGTGAAGGCTACGTATGCCTAAAAAGAACTAACAGAACATAAGCAAACATAACGTAACGCAACGTAACGTGCCGCAACCGCTACTGCTGCCCACCCTAGACCCAAGTAGGACATGCGGGACCACAGCAGAGCGCAGAAGTTTTCCGAATACCAGTGCACAGCACAAAAGGTGAATCTATTCTAACCAAACTTAGCCAAACGCAGACCACCCGGACGTAACATGTCTCAACATATCGTGCCGAGACCTCACTTGCTGCCTTTCCCAGGGGCAAGCAGGACGCCCTAGAGCAGAGTAGAGCGCAGAAATCCACCGAATAGCCGTGTGCAGCACAAAAGTTGAAGCTATCCTAACCAAGCATATCCTAACCCAGCATAACCCAAATTAGCTTGACTCAACATAACGTACCGAGACCACTATCGCTGGCCATCCCAGAGACAATCGGAAAATATT
>NW_016979690.1:0-563 GCF_001483705.2 Eufriesea mexicana | reverse complement strand
CGTGCTATAGCCATTGCAATGCTGTAGAATCTGGGCGGAAAATTCAATTTTAATGACATTTTCTATTAATATCGTGGTGAGCAAGCTTCCTGTCATACGCATGGAGGATAGATCTATATGGCGTGCTACTGCCATTGCAATGGTGTAGAATCTGGCCAGAAAATTCAATTTTATTGACATTTTCGACTAATATCGTGGCGAGATAGCTTTCTTGCATAAATAAGGAGGAAAGATCCTTCTGGAGTGCTATAGCCATTGCAATGCTGCAGAATCGGGCTGTAAATGTCAATTTTATTGACATTTTCGATTAATAATATCGTGGTGAGCCAACTTCCTTGCATAAGTAAGGAGGAAAGATACTTTTGGCGCGCTATAGCCATTGCAATGCTGCAGAATCGGGCTGGAAATTTCAATATTAATGACATTTGCCATTAATATCGTGGTCAGCTAGCTTCCTGGCATAAGTACGGAGGAAAGATCCTTTTGGCGCGCTATAGCCTTTGCAATGCTGTAGAATCTGGCCAGAAAGTTCAATTTTATTGACATTTTCGACTAATATCGTG
>NW_016979689.1:0-715 GCF_001483705.2 Eufriesea mexicana | reverse complement strand
ATTCTACAGCATTGCCGTGGATATAGCACGCCAAATGTATCTTTCCTCCTTACCTATGCAAGGAAGATTGCTCACCATGGTATTAGTCGAAAATGCAAACAAAATTGTATTTTCCAGCCACAATATATCTCATTGCAATGGCTATAGCACACAAAAAACAATTTTCCTCCTTACTTACGCAAGGAAGTTAGCTCACCACGATATTAGTAGAAAATGTCAACAAAATTGTATTTTCCAGCCACATTCTATATCATTGCAATGGCTACAGCACGCAAAAAGCATCTTTCCTCCTTACTTACGCACGGAGGTTAGCTCACCACGATATTAGTCGAAAATTCAATAAAATTGAGTTTTCCGGCAAGATTCTGTAGCATTGCAATGCCTATAGCACGCCAACCGAATCTTTTCTCCTTATTTAAGCAAGAAAGCTAGCTTACCGCGGTATTAGCCGTAAATGTCAATTGAAGTGAATTTTCCAGCCAGACACTATAGCAATGCAACGGCTATAGCACGCCAATAGAATCTACCATCCTTAATTTCGTAAAGAAGAGAGCTCCCTACGATATTAGTCGAAACCGTCAATATAATTGTACTTTCCAGCCTGTTTCTATAGCTTTACGAAGGCTATAGCACACAAATAGCATCATTCCGCCTTATTTATGTAAGAGACTTAGCTCACCACGATGGTAGTCGAAAATGTCAACAAAATTGTATT
>NW_016979688.1:0-5621 GCF_001483705.2 Eufriesea mexicana | reverse complement strand
TGTATGTAAGTTAGAAAGGAGTATATACGGCCAGAAACAGGCAAGTAGGTGCTGGCATGAATATTTCATAAATGCTCTTAAAAAGTTGGGTTGAAACAGTGCACGCACGATCCTTGCTTATTCTACACGAAGGAGAAAAATGATTACTTATGTTGCGGTATTCATGTGGTTGACATGACAGTGGTGAGCAGCGCGGATTCGTTCGATGCAAAATATATGGATGGGTAAACCAAATACGTAGAATTGAAGAATTTTGGAGCTGCGAAACAAGTGCTTGGTATGCAACTAATTCAAGAAAATGGGAAGATATTCATGAGTCAGAGGAATTATATCGAGAATTTGTTGGAGGCCTATGGGATGATTGACAGTAATGAAGTGAATTCTCCAATGGATGTGAACCAAAAACATAGTGAAGACGAAGGGAGTCCGAAATGTGATGAGAAGGCTTATCGAGAATTGTTAGGACGTCTAATGTACCTCAGTGTAGCTTCAAGACCAGACATATCATATTCTTTATGTAGCCTATCACAATTCAATAAATGCCCAAAAGCGTTACACTTGAATGCATTAAAACGTGTATTGAGGTATTTGAAGAAAACAATGGATTATAAAGGCGAATATGGGAAGGAAGATTCTGCGAAAGGAGAGAGATGCGAAACTGATGCATAGTGGGAAAGCACGTCGGACGCAAAGACATTTAGTGGATTGCTGGTGTACCGAAATAATGATCTCATACATTGGAAGAGTAAAAAACATAGCAGGGTTGCATTGTCTTCCACCGAGAGTGAATTTCAAGGCATGCTAGAAGGATAGAAGGAAGTGATTTGGACTAGTGAAATGTTATAGGAAATGGGAATGTCAGATGACGCTTATAAAGAACTAAAATGTGACAACTTAAATGCTGTGAAACTAGCGAATGGGGGGAATTTTAAAACGAGAACAAAAATATTAAATGGAAAATGTCACTATATTCGGGAGTATGTGTGTGAATATAGTGTGATAGTGATACATGTTCCAGAAGAGAGATTGTTGGCTGATTGTTTGACGAAAACGTTAAGTGGACCCACGTTGTCAAAAATTGTAAATAACTCTATGAATGTTGAAGAATAAATGAAACCAAGGGGTGAGAGTGTGGATTAGGTTTTATTAGTATGAATGCAAATGTGTGAGGGCGAGTAATGGCACGAATGTGGATATGTATGTTTTTAGAAGTGCGAGTGGAAGATCTAGAATTCGTGGTGTTGTGCAGTTGCAATGGATCAGAGTTGATATGTTATAAGAATGTTCAGTTTGTTAAAAGAAGCGTCAGAGTAAACATTTGCGTTATAAGAGGTGCATAATTTACAATTTTTTAGTAAATATACGATTATTATACAACAAACTCACACTAATTCTATTTAATACTCCCTTTTGTTTTTTTGAAAAAAGCTCTATTCTGATCATGAATAAATTTATCAACATTTAGACAAGCTGAATATGTATTTAATTGAGTTCAATTACCAATTAAATTGAAATACGGTAAATTAGTTATTTCTTCAATTGGTAAATAATTAATTGGATTTCTGAATTCACATTCTTCAATGGGCCAAATATTTGGTTTCAATTTGGTTATTGTAGAGCCTATAGCAATTTCTTTTGCACCACTGAGTACTGCAATTCTTACCTTTCCATTTTGCATTATTACTCAAGTTAATTTTGCACTGTCACACTCGTCTTGTTGAAAATGTAATTGTCCTGATTGTTCTTGGCCATTACGTTTTGCCACTATCTCCATAAAGCTTGGCGTTGGTACAAGTCATGTTAATTTATCATTTTTAGTCAATATTCACATTAGAAATCATTTTTCTGATAAACATTCTTGTAAACCAAATATATATAATTTTTCAAGCCATTTATTTATATCCTTTAATTTATATCAAGAATCTATTAAATCTTTATCTTTACTTTGGAATAATATGCCATTACCTGATCTCTGAGCAATAACCATATATATATCTGAATATCATTCTACTTTATCAGACGTACCTAAATATGGATATGGACTATTGCCTATCACATTTATCACTCCATATTCAGAAACTTAATCTTATCTTCATTACGGAAAAATAAATTATTTATTTCTTCAATTAATCGTTTCATATCATTCGGTAATGCATAACAACCACAATCTGAAGTATCATCATGAAAATCTAACAATTGTTCTTCATTGTGAGCATTATATATTTTAGTTTTAGACAATCATTGAATTTAGTTGTATTGGCTTTTAGTGTTCGGACATTTATTTCAATCATAACTCAATATACTTTTAATTAATCCAGTAATATTAAAATCTATTCTATCTCTTAAATACATTATTGATGTATAAACTGGTTCAAAATATAATCAATTCATATTTCGTTCTGTTTCTTCAGCATTTGAACCATTAATGAATGGTTGACCACCATTACCATAACCAAGATAAGGAGTAAAACCATAAAATATAACATGATATTTTTGTGCTTCATATAAATAGTAATCAATAACACCATCTGCTAATGCATAAGTATTTTTAAATTTCATTGTTGCGTACTATGATAAAATTCACTTCCTTTATGTCTCCTACTATTATCATTTTCCCCAAGAAATCATAATGGTGAAGCAGTTGAATGAACAATTTAACTTGTTGCCATGCCTATATCTAAATTGCCAGTTGTTTTAGATACTTGAAAATCGAAGTTAGTGTTAACGTTATCTAAATATCTTGCATTTATGACACCTTGTAGATCACTAGGTGTACTATAATATCAACTTTGTGCTTTAATAGGTTCTAAAATTTGCAATTCTTCTAAATCACTAATTTTATCGTGTAATAAACTATGTTCACTGATTTGCCAATCTGAATAATGAAATAATTTAAAAATATTATTTGCTATAATATATTTTATTTGCTCAGTTTCTTCTTTCATAATTGCTAAATTAATAAGTACTCTATTATACATATGGGTAATAAAGTATTGATAAATATCAACTGGTTTACAACTTCTAATTTTAATAGTTCCTTTAGCATTACCTAATGCAAATGTAATTGCTTGAAATTTTGCTTGACTAAATTCACTTTCTTCTTCACATCATTGAATTGCTAAATCAAAGCCACTTATTTCACTACGAAAATGAGCTTTTAAGGGTATTCTACCATTACTTATTACTACATACACCCATAGCCCTAATAAATGATTTACTATTTTTAAATTTAATGTCTTCATTATTTGGGTATTTTAAATTATAACCTTTAGGATCAAAAACAATATTAATTAATACCTCATCAATTTCTTTTGTTAATTCATTAACATCTATATTTGATTGCCTGGAACAATATATAACAATTGATTTAGTATCTTTACTTAAAATTGCTATTAATATTGCTAACTCTTCTGCAATACTATATGCTTTACGGGAATATCTTCTTCCACTCAAAGTGCATTCAGTATGAGTGAAATCACTTTTATGTAGTAACCAATAACTAATTTCAATAAGTGACTTCATCATACATAATCTCTTCCTTGTAATTCATCTAAGTTTAAAATTTTCCCAATTTGTTAGAACTTGGTATAGTGTACATAAATATACAATTTTGATTTATTTGTAAATACGTTTTCAAATTATTTATGTGTAAAGCTACCTAAAAATTTAGGAAAACGGCTGCGATCATATATAAATTCTTTAAAAATTTCTGAATAATCATCTTTATCACTAGTATAAATATAACCATGACATATACCATATATTTTATTTTTAATTAAATTTTATTTAACTGCTATTATACCTTGTTTCGTCCCAACCACTTTCCGTTTTGGACATGGACAAGGAGTTAGACAAACTCTTATTCATTTTCTCAAATTACATCAGTTAATAAAGTTCTTGAATTAATTTTTATGGGTATTTCTATATTTACTCCTTCTGGTGATTTTATTAGTAATGAATTACTTTTAATTTCATTTAAACCTTCTTCCTTTAATACTTTTAATCTACATGTTGCTTCCCCACTATATTCACAATTAAGAAGTAATGTTTATATGCTTCCTCCATTAATATTTTCTGCTTTCATATGTAATGTAGCATCGCTATTACCAATTTTTCTTGTTGCAATGCGATAGGTACCAGCACGTGTCGCATTTTCTGGTGTAAAAGGTACAACTTCTTTATAACCATTTTGCAACCCTTCATCTGTTTCATAAATTAAAAATGCACGATAAATAGCATTTAAACTGGGAGAAAAATTACTTGAAGATTTATCGTCTATACATTCACCTATCATTCTTCAGACAAGATTTTCAATCAATTTTTTTACTTCTATAACTTTATTATCTATGTTGACTTTATTTTCAATAATATCACCAACAACTGGTTTATTAGTAGCTTCTAGATTAGGAATTTCTTGACCGTTAGCATTTATAACAAAAGGATATGAATATTATTCATTGTCCATCTTACCTTCTGATTTTTAGTCTACTTCTGATTTAGTATAACACTTATTTGGCTCCAATCCACGAGTAGAATTAATTTTAATACCACTATCAGGACCAGTTATAGTAATACTATCTCCAGCGTTATTTTCTCCCAATTATGATTGTTTACTCTCAATGAATTTACTTATTTCATCACTAGTACAAATTACTTTTTCTTGCAGACATTTTTCACAATTTACTAAATGACAAGCATCATCTGAAAAATATTGTTGAAATGAATTTTCAGATGTTAAATTATTTAAACTTTTAGTACCAGTAGTATCAATATCTGCTACTGCATTATCTAAATTTTCAGCATGACAGGCATTCAATTTTATTCCATTACCACTAATTTTAAGATTAAACATTTTTAAATATTCTTCTAATTCATCAAAATCACCGCGATTACTTGTAGCGTTAGAGCAAAACCCTGATTTATTAGGTAAAGTCAGGTTAAAGCCTTGTATTTTTGGGTATTCACGTATATCTCGAAAATTATTAAATATCCGTGGTGGTATTAAATATGGGTCTCCAGGATTATTTTGTGAATAAATTATACCACAATGTCCTATAATTGCTTGACCACGTGTATATTCAGCACCTTTACTTAATAAAAAGTTAAGATAATGTGTAGTTGCTGTTTCTATATTATCAGTAAATTTAGTTGAATTTACGTCTTGTCATTACCCTGAAACAGTAAAGCCACTTAAATAATCAATATTACTAGTTGCAATTTCTATTGCACGTCTAATTTCACTATCCGGTCTTGCAATTTCAACAAATGATTGATTGCTAAAACCTTTTCAATCTTTAAATTCTTCAATTGTTCTAAACATTAATGGGTCTTTAGTATCCACAATAATGTATTCCTTAATGTAAAATAAAGGGTATATAAACCATTTAAATTTTTGAATTTAGTTGCTTTTTTCGTATCTTTCTCTGATAGTTCCTTCTTTTTAGATTTTTACGTAGAAACAAGGTTATCTACTCTTTTCTGTTCGACATTAAAACTATAAAGTAATTTAGCAACTTATGCAGTTTCTAATTCTAAATGATTATATGATTGTTCAATCCTTGCTTTAATTAATACTAGTTTTTTACAATTCTTTAACTCCTTTGCTGAATTAGTTTGTCTTG
>NW_016979687.1:0-1386 GCF_001483705.2 Eufriesea mexicana | reverse complement strand
GCAATTTCTGTCGTTCCCAGTGTGAAGTAGGACATGCTAGACCGCAGCAGGGCGCACGAATCCTCCGAACAGATGTGTACAGCGCAAAAGTTAAAGCGAATCTGACAAAGCTCTTCCTGACCCAACCTAACAGAGCGTAACGCGACACAACGCCACGTGCAGAGGCCACAATCGCTGGCATTCACAGGGCAAAGCTGAAAGCATTACAGCACCGTATGGCGCAGAGTTCCACCTAATTGCAGGCTACAGCGCTAAAGTAGAGGCTATCCTCTCCTAACCGAACCAACCATAATATAAAAAGACGTAACCTATCTGAACCTATCGTGCCTCGACCACTATTGCTGGCCATCACAGAGCCAAGCAACAAACATTAGTGGAGAGTAGAACGCAGAAATCCATAGAATCGCAGCGTATATCAGAAAAGTCTAAGCTACCCGAGCCTAACCCAAACCAACGGAACATAACCAAACATATTCTGACACAACATATCGTGCCGAGACCGCTATGGCTGCCCTCCGCACAGCCAAGTACGACATGCCGGTGCACAGTGGAGCGCAGAAAACCACCGAATAGCAGTGTTCAGTACAAAAGTTAAACTAACCACGACCAGACTTAGCCCCACCCGACCCAACCGAAGCTGACATGATACATAATAACGTGCCGAGACCACAATCGCTGACCTTGCCAGAGCGTAGCTGAAAATATTAGATCACTGAAGGGCGCAGAAGTGCAACTAATAGCAGACTACAGCACTAAAGGCATAGATGTACTTGCGTAACCGAACCATCCGCAACATAACCGAACGTAACCTAACCCAACCTAACGCGCAGCGACCAATATGGCTGGCCTACCCAGAGGCAAGCGGATCACATTTGTAGAGCGTAGATCGAAGAAGTACCTATAATCGCGGTGTGCATCACAAAGGTTTTCAATGCTACCCAAACCTAACCCAAACAAACAGATCATAACGAAACGTAGCCTGACACAAACTATCGTGCTGTGACCGCTATTTTTGCCCACCCGAAAGCCAATCAGGACACACTAGGGCACAGTAGAAAGCAGAAATCCAACGAATGGCAGTGTACAGCGCAAAAGTTGTAGCTAACCTATCCAAACATGGCCTATCCCAACATAAACGTACGTAACCTGACTCAACATAACGTTCCGAAACGACTATTCTTGGCCTTGCCTGCGCCATGCTGAAAACACAACAGCACGGTACAGCACTGAAGTCCACCTATTAGCAGGCTTTAGCACTAGAGTCAAAGCTATCCCCTCCTAACGTAACCGATCGTAACATAATCGAACATACTGTAACTGAAGCTAACATGCCTGGAACACTATTGCTGGCCTCCCCAAATCCAAGCAGAACACATTAGTGGAGAG
>NW_016979686.1:0-666 GCF_001483705.2 Eufriesea mexicana | reverse complement strand
CCAGAAGGTCGAACAGAGTATAGAAGATCAATGTATGGCGCAGTAATCTACCGCATTGCGGAGTACAGCGTAAAGGTCAAAGCCAACTTAACCAGACATAGCGTAACCTTAACTTACCATACGTAACGTAACTTAACCATACGTGCCACGATCGCCATTGCTGGCCTCCCCAGAGAAAAGCGGATGCCAGTAGAGCAACACAGAGCGAAAATATCGACCGAATAGAATATAGACGTGTAAAGCACAAAAGTCAAAGCCATCCCAACCAAACGTAACGTAACCGAACGATACGTGCAACGTCCGATGTTTCTGGCATCCCCAGAGACAAGCAGATGCTAGTGGAGCTGTACATTGTTCACGTATTGACCTAGTAGCATTGTATAGCACAAAAGTCATAGATATAGTATCCAAACATGACCAATCCTTACCTTACCGAACGTAACATAACAGAACCAAACGTGCCACGACAACTATTGCTTACCTCCCCAGGGACTAGCCGTTGCTAGTAGAGTAACACAGGGCGCAGTTACCGTCCGAACAGCAGTGTACAGCGCAAGAGACAAAGCCATCCCATCCAAGCATAGCCGAACGTAACATAACCGGGCTTAACCTAACCCAATCAGACGCGCCACGACCGCCGTTCCTGGACTCCCCAGAGACAAGCAG
>NW_016979685.1:9224-10048 GCF_001483705.2 Eufriesea mexicana | reverse complement strand
TAGCCTATCTCGACATAGCATGCCGATACCGGCATTTTTCGCCTTGCCAGGGCCAAGCTGAACATATTAGAGCACAGTGGAGCGCAGAAACTCGCCGAATAACGGTGTATAGCATAATAGCCAAAGCAATCCTAAAAAAACCTAACATAAACTAACCTAGCCGAACGTAGCATAACCCAACCCATCGCGCCACGACCGCCCTTGCTGTCCTCTCCAGAGTAGAGTAGGGTATCGTAGAGCAACGAAGAGCGCAGAAATGCACCGAATAGCAGTGTACCGCACAAAAGTCAAGGATGTCCCATCCTAACCTATCCAAACGTAACATCACCAAACGAAACATAACTAATCCTGTCTTGCCGAGACCGTTATCGCTGCCCTCTACAGAGCCAAGCAGAACATATTACGACAACGTAGAGCGCGGCAGTCCACCGAACAGCGGTGTAGAGCTCAGAAGTCAAAGATATCCTGTATTAACGTAACCAAACGTAACAAAGCCTAACGTAACGTAACATATCCTAACGTGCCGAAACCACTATTGCTGGCCTCCCCAGATACAAGCAGAGGATAGCAGGGCGATGCAGAGCACAGACGTAGACCGAATTGCATTGCATACCACGAAAGTCAAGTCTACCCTAAGCAAACCTAGCCTAACCTAGCCAAGCCAAACGTAACCTGCCAAAGCCTAACACGCAGAGACCACCACTGTTGGCCTGCCCAGAGCCCAGCAGAACGTATTGGAGCATAGTAGTGCGCAGAAATCAACCGTATATAGGTGTATAGAACAAAAGTCAAAGCTATCTTATCATAACCTGAACAAACGTAAC
>NW_016979685.1:0-215 GCF_001483705.2 Eufriesea mexicana | reverse complement strand
TAAAATGACCAGCCGCGACCACTATTGCTGGACGCCACATGGTCAAGCAGAATACAGTAGAGCACAGCAGAGCGCAAAAGTCTAGAGAATAACAGTGTATACCACGAAAGTCTAAGCTAGCCTAACTTACCACAAACGATCGTAAGGAAACTAAACGTAGCCGAACCTCACCTAACCAAACGTAACATAACACAACCTAACGTGCCGTGACCACT
>NW_016979684.1:0-990 GCF_001483705.2 Eufriesea mexicana | reverse complement strand
ATGGCCTGCTTTGTACTGGAGAGGCCAGAAACGGCGGCCTCGTCACGCTAGGTGTAGATACTTCACGTCCGGTTGGGTTAGGTTCGTTTGGGTTAGGATAGGATATCTTTGACTGTTGCGCTGTACACTGAAATGCGGTGGACTCCTTCACCCTACATTGCTCTACTCGGCTCTGCTCAACTCTGTGGAGGACAGCAAAGGTGGTCGTCGCACGGTAGGTTTTGTCATGTTTCGTTCGCTTTGGTTATGTTAGGTTATTGTAGGAGATCGTAGCCTTGATTTTTATGCCATAGACTGCTGTGCGGCGGATTTCTGCGCTCTTCTGTGCTCTATTACGGTCTGCTCGTCTCTTTGGTTGTCACCAACACAGGTCACGGCGCGATAGATTGATCTAGATTACGTTTGGTTTGGTTGGGTTACTTTGGGCCACGCCAGGACAGCTTTGGCCGTTGTGCTAACATAGCTATTCATCTGTTGTCCATATGGACTATTGAGCCCTATTGTGCTGTGTCATATTCTGCTTGCCTCTGGGGACGCCAGCAATAGCGGTAGCGGCACGTTTGTTTGCGTTATGTTACGTTCGGTTAAGTTAGGTTAGGTTAGATTTGGTTAGGTCAGGATGTCTTCGACTTTTGTGCTATTCTCTGCAATGCGCTCGATTTCCACGCTCTACTTCCCTCTAGCATACTCTGCTTGGCCCTGCGGAGGCCGGAGGTGGTGGTCTCAGCACGTTTGGTTGAGACATGCAACGTTCGGTTATGTTACGTTTGGTTAGGTTGGGACATGATATATCCGACTTTTGCGATATATAAGGATGTTCTGTGGATTGTTGCGATCTACTGTGCTTTAATATGCTCTGCTTGGCTCTAGGGAGGGGAGCAACAGTGGTTTCGGCACCTTAGGTTGAGGTGGGATACGTTTGGGTATGTCATGTTTGTTCGGGTTAGGTTTGGGTAGCTTTGACTTTCTTGGCAAAGACTGTTATACTGT
>NW_016979683.1:0-595 GCF_001483705.2 Eufriesea mexicana | reverse complement strand
TGGGTACGTTTGGTTGGGTTGGGTCCCTTTACGTTTGGTTAGGCTGGACTTGGCTTTTGTTCTGTACACTGCTGTACGGTTGATATCTGCGCCCCACTGTGCTCTAATATCTTCTGCTTGGCACTGTGGAGGGCAGAAATATGGGTCTCGGCACGTTGTTGTGTCAGGCTACGTTTGGTTGGGTTAGGCTACATGAGGTTGGGTTAGGATATCTTCAACGTTTGTGCTTTACACTGCAGTGCGGCAGACTTCTGCGACCTACTGCGCTTTAGTATATTCTGCTTGGCTGTAGGGGGGGTCAGCAGTACTGGTCTAGGCACGTTAGTTACAGACAGACTGCGTTTGGTCAGGTTATGAGAGGTACGATTAGGTTTGAGTAGCTTTATCTTTTCGGATATTCACTGCGATGCCATGGATTTCTTATCTCTACTCTACCCTAATATGTTCCGCTTGACACTCGGGAGGCCACCAACAGTGGTCGCGCCTCGTTATGTTGGGTGAGGCTATGTTTGGTAGGGTTAGGTGGACTGGCTTTCACTTTTGTGCTCTACAACGTATTTCGGCGGATGTCCGCGCTCTACTGTGCTCTGGCATG
>NW_016979682.1:0-467 GCF_001483705.2 Eufriesea mexicana | reverse complement strand
GTAACCTAATGCAACCAAACGTAGTCTAACTTTGCACACTGTTGCTGTCCTTCCCAGAGCCAACATGAACATATTCGCTCGCAGTGGAGCGCAGAAATCCGCCGAACAGCGGTGTATAACTCAAAAGTCGAAGCTTCCCTCTTCTAACCTAACCAATCGTAACATATCGTAACATAACCAAACGTAAACAAACTCAACCTATCGTGACACGACCACCATTGCTTGCCACCCAATGATCGAGCAAGGTATAGTAGGGCAACGTAGAGCGCAGAAATCCGCCGAATAGTAGTGTACGGCGCAAAAGTCAATGATATCCTCCTTTTTCATTTTTTTTCACGTGGGGGAATTCTTCCAAAGTTACCCGGCCCCCTCAGGGGAGGGGCGGGGTTATGTGGGATTTTTACACTCTGAAACCGCCACGATGGCCAGCCCCTCGCATTTCGGTGCGCCATCGACTTCACGACGAC
>NW_016979681.1:0-681 GCF_001483705.2 Eufriesea mexicana | reverse complement strand
CAGCTGCAATGCAATGCAATCTGACTGTAAAGTTCAATTTTATTCACATTATCGGCTAGTATCACGGTGAGCAACCTTTCCGGAATAAATACGGAGGAAAGATTCTTTTGTCGTGCTATAGGCTTTGCAATGCCAAAGGATCTGGTTGCAAAAATCAAATTTATTGACATTTTCGACTAATAACTTGGTGAGTTATCCTTCTCGCATATATAAGGAGGATTGATCCTAATCGCGTGCTATAGGCATTGCAATGCAATAGAATTTTGCTGGAAAATTCAATTTCATATTTTCCACATATATCGCGGTGAGCAAACATTCTCCCATAAATAAGGAGGAAAGATACTATTGGAGTGATATAGCCATTGCAATGCAATAGAAACTGATTGGAAAGTTTAATTTTACTGACATTTTCCACATATAACGTGGCGAGCAAGCCTTCACGCATGAATAAGGAGGATAGATTCTGTTGGCATGCTATAGCCATAGCAACGAAACAGAATCTGCCTAGAAAGTTCAATTTTATTGGCATTTGCAACTAATATTGTGGTGAACAACCTTCCTTCTACATACAAGGAGGAAAAGTTCCATTGGCGTGCCTCAGCCATAGTCATGCAATAGAATCTGTCTGGAAAGATCAATTCGACTGACACTTTCGACCGGTATCTCTGTGAGCCAACTTTC
>NW_016979680.1:0-817 GCF_001483705.2 Eufriesea mexicana | reverse complement strand
TGGTCGGGATAAGTTTGGTCAGGATAGCTTTAACTTTCGTGCTGTGCACTGCAATTCCGTGCAATGCTGCGCTCTACTGTGTTCTGGTATGTCCTGCTAGGCTCTGGAAATGCCAGCAATAGTGTTCTCAGCACGTTAAGTTGAGTCATGTTACGTTCGGTTAGGTCGGGTTAGGCAATGTTTGAATGGAATGGCTTTACCTTATGTCCTGCACACTGCTGTACGGTGCCTTCCTGCCCTCCACTGTGCTTTAGTATGTGATGCTTGGCTCTGCTGAGGGCAGCAGTAGCGGCCTCGGAACGTTAGGTTAAGTTGGGCTATGTTTGGATATGTCCTGTACGTTTGGGTTAGGCTTAGGCAGTTTCCACTTTACCGATATGCACTGCGATTCCATGGCTTTCGGCGTTCTACTCTCCACTAATGTGTTCTGCTTGGCTCTATTATCAAAGTTGGTCGCGGCATGTTAGTTTGAGTTATGTCACGCTCGGATATGTTACGATTGGTTCGGTTAGGAGAGGATAGCTTTGATTTTAGTGCTATCGTCTGCTATTAGACGGATCCGTGCACCCTACAGTGCCCTAGTATTTTCAGCATGCGTCTGGGAAGGCCACCGATTGTGGTCTCGGCTCGTTACGATGGGTCACGTTACGTTCGGTTTGGTTGGATCAGGCTGAGCTTGGTCAGGATAGCTTTAGCTTTTGCGCTGTACTCTGCTGTTCGGTGGACCTCTGCGCTCTACTGCTCTCTACTGTGACCTACTTGGCTCTGGGGAGGCGAGAAATAGTGGTCTCGGCATGTTAGGTTGAGTCGGGCAATG
>NW_016979679.1:0-438 GCF_001483705.2 Eufriesea mexicana | reverse complement strand
CGATAGTTTCAGATATGCTGTGCTCGGTTATATCACATTTAGCTAGGTTAGGATACGGTAGTCTTGGCTGTTGCGCTATATATTGATATTCGGTAGAAATCTGCTTTCTACTGTTCTCTTCGATTGGCTCTGGGGAGGCCAGCAATAGTGGTCTCGGCGCATTAGGTTGTGTTATGCTACGCTCGTTTCTGTTACGTTTGGTGCGGTTAGGTTATAATAGTGTAGACGTTTGTGCCATAAACTGCTATCCGCATATTTCTGCCCACTACGGTGTTTTAGTAAACCCTGCTTGGATCTGTGGTGGTCAGCAATGGTGGTCGTGGCTCGTCAGGTTGAGCTAGGTCATGTATGGTTATGTTAGGTTAGGCTCAGTTTGGTTGTGATAGCTTCAACCTTCGTGCTACACACTGCTATTCGGTGGATTTCTGCTATCCAATG
>NW_016979678.1:0-1013 GCF_001483705.2 Eufriesea mexicana | reverse complement strand
TTCCACAAGTTAGGAGAAAAGATCCTTTTGGAGTGCTATAGTGATTGCATTGTTATAGAATCTCGTTGTAAAGTTCAATTTTATCGACATTTTCGATTAGCACTGTGGTCAGCTCTCTTTCTTGCATAAACAAGGCGGAAAGATACTGTTGGCATGCTATAGGCATTGCAATGCTATAGAACCATGCTGGAAAATTCAATTTTATCGTCTTTTTGTACTAATATCGTGGTGAGCTAGCTTCCTTCCCTAAGTAAGGAGGAAAGATCCTTATGGAGCGCTATAGCCATTGCAATGCCAAAGAATCTTGTGGGAATAATCAATTTTGTTGACATTTTGGACTAATATGGTGGTGAGCTGACTTTCTTCCATATATCAGGAGGAAAGATTCGGTTGGCATACTATAGGCCATGCAATGCTATAGAATCTTTGTGGAAATTTCAATTTTATTGACATTTCAACTAATATCGTGGTGAGCTAACTTTCTCGCATAAACATGGAGGAAAGATTATATTGGCAAGTTATAGTAATTGCAATGCTATAGAATCTGCCCGGAAAATTCAATTTTATTGACATATTCGAGTAATATTTTGGAGCGCTACCTTTCTTGCATACATAAGCAGGAAAGATTCCTTTCGCTTGGTATAACCATTGCAATGATATGGAATGTGCCTGGCAGATTCAATGTTATTGACATTTTGTAATAATATCGTGGTTAGCTATCTTTCATGCGTAAATAAGGCGGAAAGATTCTATTGGCGTGCTATTGCCATTGCAATCCCAAAGAATCTGGTTGCAAAAATCAATTTTATTTAGATTTTCAGCTAATATGGCAGTGAGCTAACTTTATTCCATAAATCAGGAGGAAAGATTCTGTTGACATGCTATAGGCATTGCAATGCTATAGAATCTTGCTGGAATATTCAATTTTATTTACATTTCTGACTAATATGCTGGAGAGCTAACTTTCTTGCATAAATAAGGTGGAAAGAATCTATTGGCGTGCTATAGCCATT
>NW_016979677.1:0-528 GCF_001483705.2 Eufriesea mexicana | reverse complement strand
GCGCATGTTTGGTTAGTTTAGTTTAGGGTGACTTTGACTTGTGTGCTATACGCTGATATTCGTAGGATTTCTGCGCTCTTCATTGCTCTACTATACTCTGCTCCACCCTGTGGAAACCAGCAATAGTGTTATCGGCCCGTTATGCTTAGTTGGGTTACGTTTGGTTACGTTATATTGCGCTGGGTTATGTTCAGGTAGATTCTTCTTCCGCGGAATGCGCTGCTATTCGGTGGACTTCTGTGGGCTACTGTGCTCTAATATGTCCTGCTTGGCTCTGGGGAAGCCAGTAATAGAGGTGTCGGCACGGTAGGGTGAGATAGGACACGTTTGGTTAGGTTACGTTTGCCCTGGTTAGGTTTGGACAGCTTCGACCTTTCTGCTATACACGGAGATTCCATGGATTTCTGCTCTCTGCTCTCGACTATTATGCTCAGCTCGGCTCTGTGGAGGCCAGCAATGCTGTTTGCGGCATGTCAGGTTGTGTTGCGATACGTCCGCTTATGTTACATTTGGTTAGGTTAGGATAGG
>NW_016979676.1:4829-9986 GCF_001483705.2 Eufriesea mexicana | reverse complement strand
TCACTCGTGATATTATAAATGGACATAGCAGGATGGAGTACATACATCATCACATTACTGCCGCTCTTGTATTATTTGTTCACCGATGATTTGAATTCCACAGGCATGCTAGAATATATCAACGCATAGTACGGTTATGGTTAGATATACTTACATTGCTCTGTACGGAACTTAGTACATCAACCCACAGAGTGCTGTTAACCATGCATTAGTCTGTTCACTGATCGTATATATTCTATAGCATTTACAGTACGACAATGGACATAGACCTTTTTCCTCGAGATATAGGCAATAGACAATACAGTTCAGAGTGAAGACATCTGCGTAGTATAATAGCCATTGCAGTATTCCGGATGCTAACAATCAAAGTTCTTCAGCAATCCTACAATTATCTATATATACCTCATTTATGGCTAGAGAAATTTACAAATGGCAGTACGGTGAATGGTACCTTCACCGATGGAGCACTGTTGCTGCTGGATTATTCCGACCACTGCTGATATAAATTCGATAGCAATTCTAGAATGGCAAAAGACGGATGCATTATCGCCCGAGATATTAACAATTTCCAAATCAGTACAGGGTGCAGCCAACATCACAGTTCTGCAGCCGTTGGATTGATTTATTCACTGATGACGTAAGTTTCAGTGCAAGTCTAGAGTAGTAAAGCTATAATACGGTCATGGCAAGTGATATTTATAATTGACAGTACGTTTCATGGTACATCCATCGACAGAGCACTGTAGCCGTTAGATTGATATGTTCAATGATGACATAGATCATATAACAATTCTCGAATGGAAAGAGACAGCTCCAATGCCACAAGAGTTATTAACAGCTGACACCACAATGCTGAGCAAAGCAATCATTACTGTACTGTAGCCGTTGGTTCAATTTGATAATAGCTAAGTTAAGTTTAACAGCAATTATAGAATAGTGAATGCATACATCCGTCATCGAGTTGAGATATTTACAGTTCCTAATACGGTAGTTGGTATATCCGCCATTTGAACACTGCAGCAGTTTCAATAATGTGTTCAGCTATGACTCAAATTCGAGAGTAGCTCTCGAATAATCCATGTGTACGTCAGTTATTGCTAGAGATATTAACAATACCCAGTGCAACAGTTGCTACGTTCACCAACAGAGAAATGTGGCCAATGGATTATCTTGTGCATTGATAATCTATATTCCAATGTATTTCTAGAATGACGAATGACTGACTCATTATCGCTCAAGACATTAACAATTTACGAAACAGTACTGAGTACACCCACCATCACATTTCTTTGTCCGTTGTAGTAATTAGTTCACTGATAAATCGATTTAAACAGCAGTTCCTGGGTAACCAATTTATAGTATGGTTATGGCTAGGGATGCTTGCAATTGAGTTTACGGTTCTCAGTTCATCCGCCGGTAGAGCACTGCAGCCGTTGGTTTTATGTGTTCAGTGATGATATGTGTTTTATTGCAATTCTTGAATCACAAAGTTCTGACCCATAATCGCCCTGGACTTCAACAAGCGACGAGAGAGTACTGAGTACAGGCACAATCACAGCACTGCAGCCGCTGGATTAATTGCTCACTGATGATGGTAATTCCGCAGTAAGTCAAGATTAATCGATGTATGTTACAGCTACGGCTAGGGGTTTTATAATTGTAAGTACGGTACTTAGTACATCCATCAGCAGAGCACTGTAGACGTTGGTTTGATCTGTTCAGTGAAGATATAGACTCTGTAGCAATTCCAGAATTGCAAAAGGCAGATGCGTCGTAGTTCGAGATATCAACAGTTGACATGGCCATACCGAGTACAGCCATCGTCACATTACTGCCGCTGCTGAATTAATGTGTTCACTGATGTTTTAAATACCACAATATTTCCAGAATGACCCAGGTATACATTAATTATTTATGGAGATATTTGCAACTCGCGGGACGGTAGGTGCGTCATCCACCAAGAGAGCACTGCATCCGTTTGATTAATCTGTTCTGTTATGATTTAAGTTCCATAGTAATACTAGAATAACCATTGCACACATAAGTAATGGTAAGAGATGTTAACAATTCCCCGTGCGGCTGTTCATACATTCACCAATGGAGCACTGTAGCCATTGGATTAATATCTTCAGTGAAGATTTAAACTCTACAGCAGTTCTAAGATGACGAAAGGCTGACACATTATCGCTCAAGACATTAACAATTTCGAAACAGTACTGATTGCAGCCATCATAACTGTGCCGCTTCCGTTGCACTAATTGTTTCACGGATAACATGAGTTTAGCAGCCATTATAGAGTAACCAAGGTATAGTACGTTTATGGCTGCAGCTATTTACAGTTGAAAATACGGCTCTTAGTACATTCACCGAAAGAGCACTGTAGCCTTAGAAAGAACCAGTTCAACGGTGATGTAGATTCTACCGCAAATCTAGAATAGCAAAGGACTGACACATTATCGCTCGGGGCATTAGTTACTGACGATTCAGTACTGGGTAGAGCCATCATAGCAGAGCAGCAGCCGCTGAAATAATTAAATCACGGACAATGATAATTGTAAGGCAAGTCCAGAATATTCAATCCATAGTACGGTTATGATTATGTACATTAGTAATAGTAAGCACAGTTCCTAGTACATACTGCAATAGACCACTATAGACGTTGAATTTTTCTAAGCAGTGATGATTTATATACCAACATATTCCTAGGATATTCAATGTATGTGTCAGTCATGGATAGAGATATTTACAACTGCCAACACGATAGTTGATATATCCACCAATAGAGCACTGTAGGCGTTGGATTAGGCTGTTCAGTGTTGATTTAAATCCTTTTACATCTCTAGAATGGCAAATGGCTGACCCATAATCGCTAGAGGCATTAGCAATTGACCAAGCAGTACTGAGAACAACCATAATCGCTGTATTTTAGCCGTTGCACTAATTTGTTCACTGGTAGCCTAAATTTAACTGCAATTCTAGAATTATCAGTCCATAGTTCGGTTATGGCTAGAGACATTTACAATTGACAGTACATTACTTATTACTTCCATCAACAGAACACTGTAGCAGTTGAATTAACCTCCTCCATGATGGTGCTGGTTGTACAGCAGCTCTAGAATGACAAAAGAGAGATCCGTCATCGCTCGGGACAATAACAATTGACGAAAAGTTACTGAGTACAACCTTCATCAATTTAGTTTTACCGTTGGGCTAATTTCTTCACAGATAGTTTAAGTTTAGGAGCAATCCTGGATTAACAAATACATAGCACGGTTGTGGCTAGGGATATTGATAGATGATAGTACGGTACTTAGTACACCCACCAGCAGAGCACTGTAGCCTTAGGATTAATCAGTTCAATGATTACTTGGGTTTTACTGTGATTATAGGATGACAAATTACGGATCCGTTCTCCCTCGAGATATTGATAGCAGACAACACAGTACTGAGTGCAGCCATCATCACAGTACTCTAGCTGATGTGCTAATTTGTCCAACGGTGTGATATATTTCACAATAGACCTAGACTAACCAATGCATACATCAGTTATAGATAAAGATATTTGAAGATCCCAGTACGGTAGTTGGTGCAACCACCAATATAGCACCGTAGCCGTTGAAATAATTCCTTTCAGTCGTGGTTTATATTTCACAGTACTTCTAGAATAATCAATGTATACGTCAGATATGGCTATAGATAATTACAATTCCCAGTACGGTAGACGGTACGTCCACCAACAGAGTAGAGCAGACAGACTGTAGCCGTTGGATAAATCAGTTCAGTGATGATGTAGATTACAAACCATGTCTAGTGTAATTATTGTATTGTACGGTTATGGTCAGAGATATTTAAAATTGGGAGTGCTGTTCTTAGTACATACATTAGCATGGAACTGTAGCCGTTTGATTCACATGTCCAGTCATGGCCCGGATTTAATAGCAATTATAGAATGACAAAAGACATATCAACATACCATCGAGCTATTAACAACTTACAACACAGTAGTAAGTAGAACCATCGCCACAGTACTGTAGCCGCTGTATTAATCTGTTGAACGGTGACTTACTTCCCACAGTAGTTCTAGAAGAAACATTGTAAACATCAGATATTGCTAGAGACATTGACAACTCGCACTACGGTAGCTGGTATATCAACCAACATGGTACTGCTGCCGTTGCATTCACCTGCTGAATGATGATTTATATCCTATGGCAATTCTAGAATGGCAAATGGGTGATCCGTTATAGCTCGAGAACTTAACAATTGTGGAAACAGTACTGAGTACCGCCATCATCACAGTTCTTTAGCGTTTGGAATAATTTCTTCTACGATAACTTAAATTTAACAGCAACTCCAGAATAATCAGTATACAGTACGGTTATTGCTAGAGATATTTACAAATAACAGTACGGTACCTTGTACGTCCATCAGCAATGCACTGGAGCCGTCGGATTAACCTGCCCAATGATAACTTGTATTCTGTAGCAATGCTAGATTGAGAAATGACAGATACATTATAGCTCGAGATATTAACAATTGAGGTAACAGTAGTAAGTACATCCATCACCACAATACACTAGCCGTTGGATTAACTTGTCCACTGATGATTAATCCTCCACGGTGAGTCTAGAATAACCTATGTACACATCAGATATGTGTAGACATATTAACAATTCACAGTACGGTATCTGGTACATCCACAAATAGAGTACTGCAGACGTTGGATTAACCTGCTCAATGATCATAAGTATTCTGTAGCTATTCCAGAATGGCAAAAGGCAGATTCCTCACTGCACAAGATGTTGGCAATTGACACAACAGTACTGCGTACAGTCGTAGTAACAGTAGTGCAACCGTTGGATTAATCTACTCACTTATGATTTAAATTACATTGTAGACCTAGAAAAATCACTATATAACTTATTTAAGTCTAAAGATATTTACAGTTCGCTGTAAGGAAGTTGGTACATGCACCGACAAAGTGCTGTAGTCCGCTGAATAATCTGTTCAGTCATCGTTTATATTCAAAGGCAAGTATATTGCAGTCCATGTATAGCACCGTTAGGCCTAAGGTAGTTTACAATTTACAGATCGATTCTTAGTGCATGCGTCAACGGCGCACTGCAGCCGTTGGATTAACCTCTCTACAGACGATTT
>NW_016979676.1:0-237 GCF_001483705.2 Eufriesea mexicana | reverse complement strand
GACAAACGGATAGACCAGATATCATTACTGATATTGAGAAAGGAAAATACAGCACAGATTAATCATTAACAAGACGCTACAGCAATTGAATTACTCTGTTCACTGTACTTCTAAATTCATCCGCAAATGCATGATGATCAATGGAGAGAGCAACTGACGCTGGAGGCATTGACTTATGTCAGTACAGAACTGAGTACAGCCATCACCAGAGTACCGTGGCCGATTGTTTAATTCGTT
>NW_016979675.1:0-579 GCF_001483705.2 Eufriesea mexicana | reverse complement strand
GCTGGGCACCCCAGAGCCAAGCAGAACATATTAGAGTACAGTAAAAAGCAGGGATCCAACGCACTGCCGTGTATAGCACAGAAGTTGAACATAACCTAGCATCATATCGCCCTGCCAACCTAATCGAACGTAGTCTAAGGCAACATAACGTGCCGCATATTGATGGCCTCCATGGAGCGAAGCAAAGCATATTAGAGCACATTAGGGCGCAGAAATCCACCTAATAGCATTGTGTAGCACAAAAGTTGAAGTGGCCTATCCAAACCTGACCTAACCTTAAATAACCAAACGTAGCATAGCGCAACATATCGCGGCGCGGCCATTGCTCCTGACCTCCACATAGCCAAGCTGAACGTAGTAAAGCACAGCAGATTAAAGGAATCCACCGAACAACAGTGTATAGCACGAAAGTCGGAGCTGTCTTTAACATACTTAACCTAACCTAACCAAACCAAACGTAACCTAACTCAAAGTAACGTGCAATGACCACTATTGGCCTCCTGCCCAGTGTGGAGAAGAGTACAGTAGTGCAATGTTAAGCGCAGGAATCCACCGGACAGCAGTGTATAGCACACAGGA
>NW_016979674.1:0-400 GCF_001483705.2 Eufriesea mexicana | reverse complement strand
CCGAATCGAAGGGACGATGGTTTACTCGTTTATAACCAGCGTCCCACGATTCGCGGACACCTCAACCTCCGAAACTAATCCCCCGAGTCAACCCCCATAAAAGAATTTGAATTTCCCAAACCTATGAACAAATTAACAATTTGTTTAAACTTCCACTTCCACCTACCAGTTCCGAACCTCCTGCACATCCCTCCAACGAACACGTCGCCAATAGGAGAAAAACACACCCAACACTTAGACATCTCGACAGCCAATGACAGCAACAGACGAACATATAAAAATACACGACACCAAGATGACAGACGGTACAAACATCAAAACAACACAAACGACACAGGGTAGAACGCATATCGCTAAAACATATTGTAAATTGCTGTAGATATCTTGTAATTAAATTGTA
>NW_016979673.1:0-811 GCF_001483705.2 Eufriesea mexicana | reverse complement strand
GAGCGCAGAAATTCACCGAACAGCGGTGTACAACGCAAAAGTCGAAGTGACGTAAACACAACCAGACCTAACCTAATCTAACAAACCGTAGCCCTACTGAACTTAAGTGCCGCGAACACCATTTTTGTCCTCCCCACGTCCAAGCAGAATATTGTAGAGCATAGTGCAGCGCGGAAATCCACCGAATATCAGTGTACAGCACGAAGGTCGAAGCTGCACTTACCGAACTTAACCCCACCTAACATAACGAAACGTATCCTAATTAAACCTGACATTCCAAGTCCAATATTGCTGGCATTCTCAGGGCCAATCAGAATATAGTACAGCAGTGTAGAGCGCAGAAATCCTCCGAATAGAAGTGTTTAGCGCGAAAGTCGTAGAAAACATTCCGGGCTTAACATAACCTAATCTAACCAAACGTAACGAAGCACATCCTAATGTGCAATGACCACTGCTACTCGCCACCCCAGATTCGAGCAGAGTATTCTTGAGATATGTTCGGCGCATGAATCCACTAAATAGCAGTGTATAGCACAATAGACGAAGGAATCCTAACCAGACCTTCCTAACCTGACCCAACGAAACGTAGCCTAACACAAGTTAACGCGACGAGAACACTATTGCTGACTGCTGACTTCCCAAAAGCCAAGCAGAAAATATTAAAACACAGTAGAGCGCAGAATTGCGCTGACAGCTGTGCATAGCACAAACGTCTAATCTATCCTGTACTAACCTCACCAAACGTAAGAAAACCGAACGTATCTTAGCTCACACTCACCTGTCGAGACCACTATTGCTGGCCACCCCTGCG
>NW_016979672.1:0-599 GCF_001483705.2 Eufriesea mexicana | reverse complement strand
TTCTGCGCTCTTCGTTGGTCTACTATACTCTGAACTTCCCTGGATGCACCTGCAATAGCAGTCGTGGCATGATAACTTGAGCTAGGTTATGAGCTGTCTCTTAGTTAGGCTACGTTTGGTTAGGATGACTTTGCCTTCTGCGTTATACTCATCTATTCGTTTGACTCCTGCGCTCTGCTGTCATCTCGTATGTACTGCTTGGCTCCGGAGAGGCCAGCAATAGAGGTCTCGACTCGTTATGTTTAGATATCCTACGTCTGATTAGGGTATTTTATGTCAGGTTAGGTGAGCATATCATAGACTTTTGTGCTCTACACTGCAATGCGGTGGATTACTGCTCTGTACTGCATTCTAGTGTATTCAGCATGGCTCTGTGGAGGCAAGCAATAGTGTTCGCGTCAGGTTCTGTTGAGCTTCATAAAGTTTGATTAGGTTAGGTTAGGTTGATCTAGGTTAGGGTAGCTTTGACTTATTTGCTCAAAACTGATCTATGGACTTCAGAGATCTACTGTACTGTAACATATTCTACTTGTCTGCAGTGAGGCCAGCAATGGCGTTCGTGGATTTTGTCTTTCTTGCCATACACCGCCATTCTGTGG
>NW_016979671.1:0-1666 GCF_001483705.2 Eufriesea mexicana | reverse complement strand
TCAATGTATACATCAGTTATAAACTTATACATTTACTATTCGAGGCACAGTAACTGTTACATATATCAGTAGGGAAATGTAGCCGTGGGGATAGCAGTTCAGCGACGACTTATATTCTACTGCAACCCTAAAATGCAAAGCACTGGCCCATTGTCGCCTGAATGACATTATTTCTAGGACAATCAATATGCAGAACGTTTTTGGCTAGAGAAATTTGCACTTGACAGAACGGTTCCAAGCTCTTCCACCAACATAACACACTAGCTGTTGAATTAATCTGTTCACTGACGATTTGAACCCCACGGGACGCCTTGAATAATAAATGTATACATCAGTTACGGCTAGAGAGATTAACAATGCCCAGTGCGGTTGTTGGGACTCCCACCAGAGGATCATTGTAGCCGTTGGAATAATACGTTCAATGATGGTGTAGATCGTATAGCAATACTAGAGTGACTAGAGACCGATACGTTATATCGCAATACATCAGCATCTGACGACACGGTACTAAGGGCAGCCGTCATCACAGTACTTTAACCGTTTGATTAACTTGTTCACTCATCATGTAAATTCCAAAGCTAGGTCAGAGTAATCAATATATTGTGCGGTTATGTCTGGAGCTGCTTAATATTCCCAGTGCGGTAATTGGCACATCCATCAACAGGGCACGGTAACTGTTCGATTTACATGTTCCATGGTGACTTTGATTCTATAGCCATTCTAGAGTGGCAAAAGACAGATCCGTAAAAGCTTGCGACACTAACAATTTACATAACTGTACTGAGAACAGCGATCAGCACAGTGCTTCATACGTTGGATTAATCTGACTCTCACGACATAAATTACAAATTAATTCTAGAATAATCACTGTATATGTCAGTTATGGCTAAAGGTATTTACAGTTAGCGGTGCGGTAGCCGGTACGATCACCAATAGATCAATGTATCCGTTGGATTCATCATATCGACAGTGATTTGTGTTCTATTGCAATTCTAGAATGACTAATGACTGGCCCATTATCGCTCGATATATTTGCAATTGATGAAAGAGTGCCGTGTACGGGCATCATCGCAGTACTGTTGCCGTTGTATAAATTTGAGCTAGAGGTATATAAAATTCCCAGTACGGTAGTTGTTACATACACCAGTATAGCACTGTAGAAGTTAGATTAATGTGCTCAGTGATGATTTAAATTCCAAAGCATGTCTAGGTTAGTGAATTTATTGGACGGTTATGGCTGGGGACATTTGAAATAGGCAGTATGTTTATAAGTACATCCATCAACAGAGCACTGTAGCCCATGGATTTATCTGTTCAGCGATGATTAAGATTCTAATGCCACTTTAGAGCGACAAAAGACAGACCCGTTATAGTTCGAGCTATTAACAATTGACATAACAGTACTCAGAGAAGCCATCGTCACAGAGCAGTAGCCGTTGGGTTAATCTGTTCGCTCATGATTCGAATTTCACAGTATATCTGGAATAATTAGTGTATACGTCAGTTACGACTGGATATATTTAAAGTACCCAGTGCGTTAGTTAATGCATCCACGAATTGAGCAACGTTGCGTTCGGATGAACTTGTTCACCGATGATGTAAATTACATAGCATGCCTAGATGAATCAAAGTACAGGATGGCTGTGTCTTAAGATATATCTGAAAT
>NW_016979670.1:0-1139 GCF_001483705.2 Eufriesea mexicana | reverse complement strand
ATCTGAAAATATTACAGCACTGTAGAACTCAGAAGTCCTCCTAATAGCAGACTATAGCATTAATGTCAAAGCTACCCGCCTTCAAACTTAACCAATCGTGACACAAAGAAACGTAGCAGAACTCAGCCTAACGTGCCGCGACTAATACTGCTCGCCACCCCAGAGACGTAGACAAGCAGGGAATACTGGGGTGCAATAGAGAGAAGAAATCCATCGAAGTGCAGTGTACAGCATAAAAGTTGATGCTATCATGACCAAACTTAGGCTAAGCCAACCTAAGCAAACGTAAATTGACCCAACATAAATTGTCAAGACCACTCTTGCAGGCCTTCACAGAGCCAAGCTGCAAATATTAACGCACTGCAGGGAGCAGAAATCCACCTAATAGCAGACTATGGCACCAAAGTCAAGGCTAGACACACCTAACATAACCAAACAAAATATGACCAAACGTGCCGAGACCACTACGTCTGGCCTCCGCAATGTTAACCGGGACACATTAGTGGAGAGTAGGACGCAAAAATCCATATAAACGCAGCGTATACCGGAAAAGTCAATGTTTCTCAAGCCTAACCCAAGCCAACAGAACAAAACCAAGCATAGCCTGACATAACGTAACGTGCTGAGGCCGCTATTGTCGCCTTCGCCAGAGCCTAGCAGGACGTACCAGAGCACGGTAGAGCGCAGAAATTCACCGAACAGCGGCGTACAGCGCAAGGATTAAAGCTACCCTGACAAAACATTACCTACCCCAACCTAACCGAACGTAACCTGACTCAACCTAACGTGCCGAAACCACCATTGCTGGCCTTCTCAGAGCCCAGCTGTAAATATCAAGGCGCAGTAGGGAGCAGAAATCTGCCTAATAGCACAATATAGCACTGAAGTCAAAGCCGTCCTCTAGTAACCTCACCAACCGTAAAATAACTAAACATTACCCAACTCAACCTAACGTGCTCGACCACTATTGCTGGCCTCCCCACAGTAGAGCGCAACAAGCTAGTGAAGGGTAGAATTCAGCAATCCGTTTAAGCGCAGTGTTAATCAGAAAAGTCGAAGCTACCCAGACAAAACCTAAACCATAAACCAAACGTACCATAACCACACATAGCCTGACCCAACCTATCGTGCCGAGACAG
>NW_016979669.1:0-502 GCF_001483705.2 Eufriesea mexicana | reverse complement strand
ATGTCTTCAAAATTAAAGAAATTAAGGGAACAAAAGACGAGGGCGAATTTCGAAATTGGTTATAACTTAATTCCCTTTAAATAAAGGATAAAATTAAATTATTAATCGTTAATAACATTACAACTTTAGATAGGTTTAATGTGAGGCCTTAGTATAGATGTAATTAATATGTTAAACCAAAAATTCCTAACCATTTGTGATAAGATTTATTGAACATTATAGATTTCATCGAACACCTTCAATTCATTAATTCTCGCTGGTTTTACTTTTAATATATTAAGAAATGTTTCTTTTGTATAAACTATAGCACTATTACTGAAGGATGACTTTATTAAGTGATAAACATCGCTTTCACCACTGCAATCTATATTTCAAGGAGCATTTTGATTTACTATACCATCTTCATTGTCTTAAAAAATTTCATATATTCTCTCATTAACATTGTTTTCTATTAAATAATCTTTTAATGTTTAATAATTACCAATTAAAAATAATTCATAAT
>NW_016979668.1:0-588 GCF_001483705.2 Eufriesea mexicana | reverse complement strand
CAGATTTCTGCGCTCTACTGCGTTCCAACATTTTCTGCTTGGTTCTGGGGAAGCCAGCAATAGGCGTCTCGGAATGACAGGTTGTGTTATGTCACGTTTTGTTAGGTTAGGATTGACAAAGCTCGGTCAGGTTGTCTTTGATTTCCGCGCTATACACTGCTGCTCGGTGGATATGTGCGCTCGACTGTGCTATACTATATTCTGGTTGGCTCTGGGTATGGCAATGCCTCGGCGCGTTAGGTTGAGTTAGGCTATGATTGCTTGTGACCAGTTTGGCTATGCCAGGACAGCGTACCGTAGTCTCTTGTGCCGTCCACTGCTATTCGGTGGACTTCAGCGATCTGCACTGCTCTAATATGATCTGCTTAGCTCTGGGGTAGACAGTAGTATTGGTCTCTGCACGCTAGGTTGAGTTATGTTACGTTGCGGTAGGGTAGGTTAGGAAGGCTTTGTTGGGATTTCTTTGACTTTTGTGGCATACACTGCTATTTGGAGGACTTATGCGAGCCACATATACTATACGCCTTACTATACACTTCGCGACTCTGGGAGGCGATAAATTGATGTCGTGGCACGTTAGGTTGCGTT
>NW_016979667.1:0-518 GCF_001483705.2 Eufriesea mexicana | reverse complement strand
GCTGTTCGGTTAATTTCTGCGTTCTACTGTGCTCTAATGTGTTCTGCTTGGACCTGGGGAATCTAGAAATAGAGGTCTCGGCTCATTAGGTTCGTTTATTTTGCGCTTTGTTTGGTTAGGTTATGGCTGTATAGGTCAGGATGTCTTTGGCTTTTGCGCTTTCTGGTGGCTTTCTGCGTGCTACTTGGATCGACTATGCTCTCGTGGACTCTGGGGAGGCCTGCAATAGTGGTCTCGGCACGTTACGTTGAGATATGTTACGTTCGGTTGGGACAGGTTTGGCTAAGTTTGGTTAGGGTAGTGTTTACTTTTGACCTGGCCACTGGAATTCGATGGATTTCTGCGCTCCACTGTGCTCTTGTATATTCTGCTTCGCTCTATGGAGGTCAGCAATAGTGGTGTAGGCACGTTAGTTTGAGTAATGTTACGTTTGGTTATGTTACGCTAGGTTATGCTACGTTTGGTCACGTTAGGATGGGATTACTTTGACCTTTGCGATATACACTGTTTGGTGGATT
>NW_016979666.1:0-937 GCF_001483705.2 Eufriesea mexicana | reverse complement strand
AAGATAAATCTCGCCGACATCGGGATCGAGGACTTGCGCCCCCGTCAGGCCGCTTCCGGCGGTTTCCTGCTCGAGTTCGTTGGACCCGTGGGCGCACAGCGAGCCGCCGTTATTGTCAGGCGAATGAGCGAAGTCTTGCAGGGATCCGGCGTATGAGTTACGGTTCCCACCAAAAAAGCGGAGTTGAGAGTTACAGGGTTCGACGACGCTGCAACTCCCCGCGAGGTGGCTGCTACCCTGGCCGGGGTCGGCGATTGCATCGAGGCGGAAATAAGAAGCGGCGTGATCCGGTCTTCCGCTTCGGGGCTGCGCTCTGTATGGGAAAAGCTTCCCCTCGCAGCAGTCAGAAAGGCCGGCGATTGCGGGCGGACCCGCGTCGGCTGGACTTCGGCACGTGTCGTAACCTTGGAGGCACGGCGCCTCCAGTGCTTCCGTTGCCTTGCGTTCGGTCTCGCGAGGAACGGATGCTCTATCGCGCTGGACCGCAGCGACATCTGTTTCTGGCCTCGCACGGCGGGCCACCGTGCAGGTGGGTGTAGTGCGCCTGAACCCTAGTGCTAGGTTTGCGACGGGCTCGGCCGCCCCACCAACCACCATCTGGGCAGCAAGGCGTGTTGCCCGCCAAAGGCGAAATGCGCGGTTCGCCACGCGCCTGCAGGGGCGGTGTCGGCCTCGGCGCCGTCGGACGACAATTCGAAAGCTGCGTCCGCGAATTCCGTCTGCGCGATCGATACCGCAAAGGGCCCGCCGACCGGTCGCGCCCGCAGTCGGCCCGAAAGAATGGGTGCCAGGAGGAGGCCATGACAACGGGATAAATTTCACGCCGTCCATTGTGCTCAATGCCAACCTGAACCACTAGCGAGCGTCGCAGGAACTACTCCTGGAGACGCTCGTTGAGCTGGGTGTCGGGCTGGCTGTTACCGCAGAGCCGTATCGT
>NW_016979665.1:0-556 GCF_001483705.2 Eufriesea mexicana | reverse complement strand
TTAGCATAACAAAACGTACCATGACACAACATGACGTGCCGAGACCACTATTCTTGGGATCTCGAGACCAAGCAGAGCATATTAGAGCACAGTAGATTGCAGAAACGCACCGGAAACCAGTCCAAAGAACGAAACTCGGAGCCTACCAGACCGAACTTGTACCTTTCCTGACCAAACGTAACCAAGCTCAACCTTACGTGCCGAGATCACTACTGCTGGGCTTCCCGGATCAAAGCAGAAATGCTAGAGCACAGTATAGTGCAGAAATCCGCGGATAGCCATGTATACTATAAAAGACAGGAAAATCCAATCCGAACCTAGCCAAACGTAACACATCCAATCGCAGCCTCACTCAACCTAACATGACGACACCACTATTGTTGGCCTACACAGAGACAAGCAGAATGAACTAGGGCACAGTAGAGCGCAAAAATCATCCGCATTGCAGTGAATATCGCAAGAGCCGTAGATATCCTGACACAACCTGAACCAGTCTAACACAACCAAGCGCAGCAACAGACAACATGACGTGCCGCGACCACTGCTCATCGCCTCC
>NW_016979664.1:0-210 GCF_001483705.2 Eufriesea mexicana | reverse complement strand
TGTATGGCTGTGTGGACGTATGGATGTATGGATGGATGGATGTATGGGCGGATAGATGTATGTATCAATGGATGTATGAGTGGGTGGTGGTATGGCAGGATGAATGTACGGATGTATGTATGTCCGGATGAATAGATGTATGGATTTATTGAGGTATGGATGGATGGATGTATGCATGTATGGATGTATGGATGTATGGACGTATGGATG
>NW_016979663.1:0-1071 GCF_001483705.2 Eufriesea mexicana | reverse complement strand
CCACGATATTGTCCGAAAACGTCTATAAAATTGAATTGTCCAGCCAGATTATGTAGCATTGCAAAGGCAATAGCACGCCAATAGTATTCTTCCTAATTATATATGCAAGGAGGTCAGCATACCACGATACTGCCCGAAAATGTCAATAAAATTTAATTTTCCAACCACCTTCTATAGCACTGCAACGGGTATAGCGCTCAAATGGAATCCTTCCTGCTTATTTATGCAAGGAGGTTAGCTCACTGCGATATTAGCCGAAAATGTCAGTAAAATTAAATATTCCAGCGAGATGATATAGCATTGCAGCGGCAATAGCACGCCAATAGTATTCTTCCTCCTTGTTAATGCAAGAAGGTTAGCTCACCACGATATCATTCGAAAATGTAAATGAAACTGAATTTTCCAGCCAGATTATATAGCACTGCAATGGCAATAGCACGCCAATAGTATTCTTCCACCTTATATATGCAAGGAGGTCAGCTCACCACGATATTGCCCGAAAATGTAAATAAAATTGAATTTTCCAGCCAGATTATATAGAATTGCAATGGCAATAGCATGCTAGCACGCCAATAGAATATTTCCTCCTTATTTGTGCAAGGAAGTAAGCTCACCACGATATCATTCGAAAATGTCAATAAAATTGGATTTTCCAGCCAGCTTCTATAGCACTGCAACGGGTATAGAGCGCAAATAGAATCTGTCCTCCTTATTTATGCAAGGAGGTTGGCTCACCGCGATATTAGCCGAAAATGTCAATAAAATTAAATTTTCCAGCGAGATTATATAGCATTGCAGCAGCAGTAGCACGCCAATAGTATTCTTCCTCCTTGTTAATGCAAGAAAGTTAGCTCACCATTATATTAGTCGAAAATGTCAAAGAAATTTAATTATCCAGCAGGATTCTATAGCATTGCAATGGCTATAGCACGCGAAGAGTGCCTTTGCTGCTTATTTATGCAAACAAGGCAGCTCACTCCGAAATTAGTCGAACTTGTCGATATAATTATATTTTCCAGCCAAATTCTGTGGCACTGCAGTGGCTATGGCACGCCAATGGAATTTTACCGC
>NW_016979662.1:0-744 GCF_001483705.2 Eufriesea mexicana | reverse complement strand
CTGACATAACCAAACGTCATCTAACTCCACCTCACTTGCCTCTAGCACCATTGCTCGCCTCTGGAGAGCCAAGCGGAACATTTTAGAATATAGCAGATCGCAGAAGTCCGCGGAAGAGTAGTATGTAGCACATAAGTCAAAGATATCCTACCTCAACCTAACCAATCGTGACATAGCCAAACGTAACGTAACTAAGACTTTCGAGCCGTCGCCACTATTGCTGGCCTCCCTATGCTATGTTAGGACTGGATAGCTCTGACCTTTTCGCTACGCATTGCTATAAGTAGCCTTTCTGCGCTCTACAGTGCGCTAGTATATTCTGCTTTACTCTGCGGTGGCCAGCAATTGTGGTCTCGGTTCGTTATATTTTGTTCTGCAATGTTCGGCTAAGTTCCGTTTGTGTGTGTTATGTTTTGATAGCATTGACCCTCCTGCTAAGCATTTCGTCCCTATGGAATTTTGCCTATAGTATGTTCTGCTCGGCTCCGGGGAGGCCAGCTATGGTGGTTGCGGCTCCATAGTTTTATATAGATTACGCTCCGCTACGTTACGTTTGATTAGGTTCGGATGGTGTAGCTGCGACTTTTGTGTTATACACTGCTACTCGGTGGATTTCAGCGCTCCGCTGTGCTCTAATATTTTCTGCTTCGCTCTGGGGAGGACAGCAATTGCGGTCTCTGAACGTTAGGCTGATATATGTTGAGTTTGGTTAGGGCAGTTTAGGTCTAGTTAGGCTATGATAGC
>NW_016979661.1:0-313 GCF_001483705.2 Eufriesea mexicana | reverse complement strand
CTCGACCCGGCGGCCGTCACCAGCGTGTCTTCCGCGTAACACGCCTGGATCAGTCCGCGGAGAGGGGAGTGCGCAACACGGCGTCGTACGCGAGGTCCCAGGGGATCGGCCCGAACGACAGGGCACACCGGATGGCGGCCCAGGCCAGGGTGTTGAAGACGTTGACTATATCCACATTGACCGCTAGCACCACCTCGCCCCGGTCAGCGGCAGCCCCGACAGTGTACGAACGCGCTTAGTCGCGTCGAATGTCGACCGACCATGCGGGAATCCGAAATGGCTAACGCTGAGATCGGCACCCACATCCGTTAAA
>NW_016979660.1:951-1234 GCF_001483705.2 Eufriesea mexicana | reverse complement strand
GATTCTATTGAATTGCAATGGCTATAGCAAACCAATAGTATTTTTCCACCTTATTTATGCTGAAAACATTGCTCACCGCTATATTGGTCGGAAATGTCAATAGTATTGATCTTTTCAGTCTGATTCTATCGCAATGCAATGGTTGTTGCAAACCAATAGCTTCTTTCCACCTTATTTACGCAGGACACGTTGCTCACAACGATATTAGTCGAAAATTTAAATAAAATTGAGCTTTTCAGTCATATTCTATTGCAATGCAATAGCTGTAGCAAACCAACAGGAT
>NW_016979660.1:0-823 GCF_001483705.2 Eufriesea mexicana | reverse complement strand
CCACCTTATTTATGCTGAAAACCTTGCTCACCACTATATTGGTCGGAAATGCCAATAGAATTTATCTTTTCAGTCTGTTTCTATTGCAATGCAATGGCTATAGCAAACCAATAGGATCTTTCCTCATTTCTTATGCTTGAAAAACTTGCTCACCACGATATTAGTAGACAATAATATTCGAATTGAACTTTTCAGAGCTATTCTATGGTAATGCATTGGCTGTAGAAACACAACAGGATCTGTCCTCCTTATTCACGCAGAGAAGCATTCTCAACACGACATAAGCCGAAAATGTCAATGGAATTGAACATTTTGGTCAGACTCTATTTAAATGCAATGGCTATATCAACCCAATAGCACCTTTCCACCTTATTTGTGCAGAAAGGCATGCTGATCACGATATTAGACGAAAATGTCAATAAAATTGGACTTTTCATTCTGATTCCATGTCAATGCATTGGCTATTGCAAAACAAGAGGATCTTTCCTCCTTGTTCACGCAGAATAGCATGCTCACCACGATATTAGGCTAAAATGTCAATAAAATTGGACTTTTCAGTTAGATTCCATGGCAATGCATGGCTATAGCCAGCCGATAGGACTGTCCTCCTTATTCACGCAGAGAAGATTTCTCAACACGATATTAGTCGAAAATGTCAATAGAATTCAACCTTTCGGTGAGATTCTATTGAAATGCAAAGGCTATAGCAAACCAATAGTATCTTTCCACCTTATTTATGCTGAAAACCTTGCTCACCACCATATTGGTCGGAAATGCCAATAGAATTTATCTTTTCAGTCTGATTCTATTGCAATGCAATGGC
>NW_016979659.1:0-286 GCF_001483705.2 Eufriesea mexicana | reverse complement strand
AACCTAACCTATCCATACGTCACGTAGCTCAATCTAACGTGCCGATATCACTATTGCTGCCCCCCCCCCACCCGGCAAAATCTAAGCGGAAAATATTACAACGCAGTAGATCTCAGAAATCCACGTACAGCTGTGTATAGCACAAAAGCCTAAACTATCCTATCCTAACCTCACCAAACGTAACATACCCAGATGTAGCATAGCACTGCCTAACGTCCCGAGACCACTGTTGCTGGCCAACTCGGAGCCAAGCAGAACATACTAGAGCAGGCTGGGGCGCAAAAGT
>NW_016979658.1:0-454 GCF_001483705.2 Eufriesea mexicana | reverse complement strand
CATACATCCACAGATACATCCGTAAATGCATCCATACATACATCCATGCAAACATCCAAACATGCATCCACCCATCCACCCATCCAAAAACCCATCCAACCATACATCCATCCATCCATACCTATATTCATCAATACATCCTGACTCCCATACTTCCATAAATGCATTCATTCGTACGTCCATCATCCGATACATCCATCCATCCATACATCCATGTATGCATACAGCCATACATCCATACATCCATACTTCCGTACATACGTCCATCAATACCTCAATCCATCCATACATCCATCAATCCAAACAACCATTCATCCATACATACATGCATCCATACATCCATCTTTCCATACATCCACCCATCCATACATCCACTCATACATACATCCAGCGAACCATACATACATCCATTCGTACAAGCACCCATCCATACACCCATCGAACCATACATTTA
>NW_016979657.1:0-261 GCF_001483705.2 Eufriesea mexicana | reverse complement strand
CCCTGGTGAGCTATCTTTCTTGCATAAACAAGGAGGAGAGATTAAATTGGCAAGCTATAACCACTGCAATGCTGTAGAATCTGGCCGGAAAATTCAATTTGATAGACATTTTCGACTAATATCGCGGTGAGCTAGCTTCCTTGCATATGTATGGAGGAAAGAACCGTTCGGAGTGCAATAGCAGTTGCAATGCTGCAGGATCGGGCTGGAATGATCAATTTTATTGACATTTTCGTCTAATATCGTGGTGGGCTAGCTTCC
>NW_016979656.1:0-507 GCF_001483705.2 Eufriesea mexicana | reverse complement strand
CAACCAGATACTACAGCAATGCAATGGCTATGGCACGCCAATATAATCTACCCTCCTTAGTTATGCAAAAAAGATAACTCACCACGATATTAGTCGAAACTCTCAACATCTCAACAAAATTGAATATTCTAGCCACATTCCAGATCATTATAATGGCTATAGCACGCCAATAGCATATTTCCTCATTATTTATGCAAGAAAGTTAGCTCTCCGCGATATTATTTAAA
The DNA here is from genome assembly GCF_001483705.2 of Eufriesea mexicana. Classification (NCBI taxonomy): domain Eukaryota; kingdom Metazoa; phylum Arthropoda; class Insecta; order Hymenoptera; family Apidae; genus Eufriesea; species Eufriesea mexicana. The sequence continues at coordinate 280 of NW_016979656.1, read as the reverse complement.
AGTGTCAAAAAAATTGAATTCTCCAGCCTGATTCTACTGCATTGCAATGGCTATAGCACTCCAGGAGGATCTTTCCTCCTTATTTATGCCAGAAAGTTACCTGACCGCTGTATTAGTGGAAAATGACAATAGATTTGAACTTTCCAGACAGATTCTATTGCATTGCAAAGTCTATAGCAAGCCAATATAATATTTCCTCCTTATTTATGCAAGAAGTGTAGCTCACCACGATTTTAGTCGAAAATGTCAGTGAAACTGAATTTTCCAGCCAGATTCTATT
>NW_016979655.1:0-1096 GCF_001483705.2 Eufriesea mexicana | reverse complement strand
GACCTGCCCTGGCCTGAACTGACCTGACCCGTCGTGACCTTATCTGGCCTGGCCTGTCCTGACATGACCCGACCTGACTTGACCTGACCTGACCGGACCTGACGTGGCCTGACATTGCCTGGTCGTGCCTGACTTGGCCTGACCAGACCTGACCCGACCAGACTTGACATGACCTGGCCTGGCATTGCATGGCCTGGCCTGACCTGCACTGACTTAATATGAACTGACTGAGCTGACCTGTCCTGACCTGACCTGACCTGACCTGACCTGAACCGACCAGACTTGACATGACCTGGCCTGACATTGCATGGCCTGGCCTGACCTGCACTGACCTGACATGAACTGACTGACCAGACCTGACCTGACCTGACCTGACCTGACCTGACATGAACTAACTGACCTGACCTGACCGGACCTGACCAGACCTAACCTAATCAAACCTAACCTAAGCTGACCTATCCTAACCTAACCTATCGTAAGCGAACCTAACCTAGCCTAACCTAAGATAACTAAACCTGACCTGACCTGACCTGTCCTGACGTGACTTGACTTGACCTGACCTTGCCTGGCCTGTCATAGCCTGGCCTGATGTGACCTGACATATCCTTCCCTGACCTGGCCGAACCTGACCTCTCCGGACCTGACCTGACCTGACTTCACAAGACCTGAGCTGGCATAGCCTGACCCGACCTGCAATATCCTGACCTGCCCTTACCTGAGCTGACCTGATCTGTCGTGACCTTATCTGGCCTGGCCTGGACTGACCTGACATGATATGACATGACCTAACCTGACCTGGACTGGCCAGACATGGACTGGCCTGGCCTGACCTGCACTGACCTGACATGAACTGACTGACCTCACCTGACCCGTCATGACCTGACCCGACCTGACATGAACTGACGTGACCTGGCGTGACCTGACCTGACCTCACATAACCTAACCTAACCTAACCTAACTTAACCTAACCTAACCTAACATATCCCTGCCAATCCTAACCCAACCTAACCTAACCTAACCTTACCTAACCTATCACTGCAAAACCTATCCAAACCGAACCTACCCGAGCTTTACCTAACCTAACATAACCAAACTC
>NW_016979654.1:0-843 GCF_001483705.2 Eufriesea mexicana | reverse complement strand
ATAGCATTGGTGTGGCTATAGCACGACAATGCAATCTTTCCTCCATATTTAAGCAAGAGAGTTTGCACTCCACGATACTAGTCGAAAATGCCAATAAAATAGGATTTTCCAGCCGGAGTCTATAGCATTGCAATGGCTGCAGCACGCCAATAGGATACTTCCTCCTTATTTATGTACAAAAGCTAGCTCACCACGATATTAGTCGAAAATGTCAATAAAGTCGTATTCTCCAGACACACTCTATAGCAGTGATGTGGCTATAGCACGCCAATAGTGTCTTCCCTCCTTATTTATGCTAGAAAGATAGCTCACCACGACATAGGTCGAAAATGTCAAGAAAATTGAATTTTCCGGCCATATTCTGTTGCACTGTAATGGCTGCAGCATGCCAATACAATCTTTCCTCATTATTTCAGCAAGAAACTTAACTCACCAAGATATTATTCGAAAATGTCGATAAAATCGTGTTTTCCAGCCAGTTTCTATAGCATTGCAATGGCTATAGCACTTGAATATAATCTCTCCTCCTCATTTAGGCAAGAAAATTGGCTCACCACGATATTAGTGGAAAATGTCGACAAAATTTAATTTTCCCACCAGATTATAAAGCATTGCAATGGCTATAGCAAGCCAACAGCATCTTTCCCCCTTGTTAATGAAAGAAAGTTAGCTCACCACGATACCAGTTAAAAATGTCAATAAAATTGAATTTTCCAGCCAGATTCTATAGCACTGCATCGGCTATAGCACGCCAATAGAATTTTTCTTTCTTATCCATGCAAGAAAGTTAGCTCACCACGATACCAGTAAAAAATGTCAATAAAATTGAATTTTGCAGCCAGA
>NW_016979653.1:0-324 GCF_001483705.2 Eufriesea mexicana | reverse complement strand
AAGTAGATGGCTGTACTTGCCATTGGTTGAAGGCGTTAGGCGACCTATTCACCAGGCTATAACAGATTATAGGTTTTGAGAAGACCCATTCTCTGGCAAGTAGATGGCTGTACTTGCCATTGGATTGAAGGCGTTAAGCGATCTTCTCACCAAGCTATAACAGGTTATAGATTTTGAATAGACAAATTCTCTGGCAAGTAGATGACTGTACTTGCCATTGGATTGAAGCCGTTAGGCGGTCAATTCACCAAGCTACAACATATTATAGATTTTGAATAGATCTTTTCTCTGGCAAGTAGATGGCTGTACTTGCCATTGGATTGA
>NW_016979652.1:0-546 GCF_001483705.2 Eufriesea mexicana | reverse complement strand
TCTGCTTGTCTCTGTGGAGGTCAGTAATGAAGGTCTCGTCATGTTAGTTTGAGTTAGGCTACGTTCGGTTTTGTTACGTTTGTCTCGGTTAGGATATGCTGCCGTGACTTTTGTGCTGTACACTGCTATTCGGTGGATTTCTGCCATCTACTGTGACCTAATATATTCTGCTTGGATCTGGGTAGGCCGGCAATGGTGGTATCGGCAGACTAGTTTCTGCTACGTTACTTTTGGCTTCGTTACGTTTGGTTAGGTAAGGTTAGGATAGCTTTGAGTCTTGTGCTATACGCTCGCATTCGGTGGATTTTGCGATTCAACGTCCTCTAATATTTCCTGCTTGGCTCTGAGGAGGCCAGAAATTGTGGTCGCGGCACGTTTGGTTGTGTGATGCTACGTTCCGATATGTTAGGATAGGAAAAGTTCGGTAAGTGTAGCTTTGACTTTCGTGGTGTACATTGTTATTCGGTGGATTTCTGCGCTCTTCTATGCCCTACAATACTCTGCTTGGCCCTGTGGTGGAGAGCGGCTATGGTCTTGGCATGTTGG
>NW_016979651.1:0-257 GCF_001483705.2 Eufriesea mexicana | reverse complement strand
GTATGCCAACAGAATCTTCCCTCCTGATATATGGGAGAAAGTTAGCTCACCACCATATTTTTCCAAAATGTCAATAAACTTGATTTTTCCCACCAGATTCTTTGGCATTGCGATTGCAATAGCCGCCAATAGAATATTTCCGCCTTATTTACGCAGGAAAAAAAGTGAACAACTATATTAGTCGAAAATGTCAAAAAAATTGAATCTGCCAGGCACATTCTATATCATTGCAACGGTTATATCACCCCAAAAGTATC
>NW_016979650.1:0-642 GCF_001483705.2 Eufriesea mexicana | reverse complement strand
GTCAAAGCCACCCATACCTAACCCAAACCAACGGAACAGAGCCAAACCGGGCGTAACACAACCTACCGTGTCGAGACCGCTATTACTGCCTCCCCCCCAAAGCCATGCAGGACATACTTAAGGATAGTCTAACGTATAGCAGTGTACAGCACAATAGTTCGAGCTATCCAGACCAAACTTATCCTAACCCACCATAAACGAACGAAAGCTGACTGAACATAACGTGCCGCCACCACTATGGCTGGCATCCCCGTAGTCAAGCAGAATATAGTAGAGCACTGTAGATAAGAGAAATCAACCGAAATGCAGTGTAGAGCACGAAAGTCAAGGTCGTGCCAACCAAACTTAAGCTACCCTAACCTAGACAAACATACCTATCTCTACATAACGTACCACGACCTCCATTGCTCGCCTCCCCAGGGTCGAGCAGAGTATAGTAGAGCAATGTAGAGCGCGGACAGCATCCGAATAGCAGTGCATAGCACAAAGGTCAAAGAACTCCTAACCGTGCCCTCGCAACCTAACCCAGCGAAAGTTAACATAACAAAAGCTGAAGTGCCGGGCGTACTATTACTGGCAGCCACAGAACCAAGCAGAGCATATCATAGTACAGTAGAGCGCAGAAATCCACCAAACAGCGGA
>NW_016979649.1:0-940 GCF_001483705.2 Eufriesea mexicana | reverse complement strand
AGGCGACGGATTGAGCTTTGTCTAATGGCTAACACCTCTATTTCGTGGAGTGCCACACGCGTGCCGTAAACCACGCTGCTCGTATGCGGGCAAAGGTAACCGGTCCACATAATCCAAACCATCGCTCTTATGGAGCACCGTGACATACTCCTTGTCGCCAGTTCGCATCGTATTTATTAGGCTCACAGTTCTACTACGGAAAAATGTTTCCTTTCGTTTGCGGCCGCTACGCGTTCTACCGCAATGGCATTATTATATTCCTGCGTCGTTGGCACGGTATTTGCATTAAATGTATTTCTATGAAGATAACTGTATGTCTAGGAACTTGTTTCTCCGTTCAATGACCTTTAATTGCATGCAACCAGGTGCAAATGTGGATCTGCGCTACCTCCTCATTTGAGCAGTTACAACTTTGCGAGGATATATAGTAGAGTAATATTTGTAAGCTACATATAAACGGCAAAGCCGTACTCGTACGTCACTCGATTGTTTTTCGCTCCGATATTCTTGTTGTAGAAAAAGGAGACATGAGTTCGGTTAAAAGATTGGGAAGACCTTATGGTGTCTGTTTCTCCTCAGAAATTATTTTCTGGGCTCCAGATTTGGGAGACAGGACGACTGAAGCATTCAGTTCGCGGAATCCGTATGAAATTTGATATACGATTTTTGATTGCTTGGTAACTTATTTCCGAATAAATTGTTTTATTATATACCGTACCTACTTGTTATTACTTCAAAAACCAGATGGAATTTTGCTTGCTTTTATTCATTACGACTGGTGCGTGTTGTTGGAATTGGATACAGCTTATACTCTACCATATACATTTTTTACTTAGTAACATGACTCTGGTATACTCTTCATGCAGTCTGAAATCACTTGGAAACGAAAAATTGCCCACTAACATTCATGGTGCTATTTTAGTGATTTTATACACCGTAA
>NW_016979648.1:0-404 GCF_001483705.2 Eufriesea mexicana | reverse complement strand
ATCTATTCGGTGGCATCCTGCCCTCGACCTCGCTCTACTATGTTCCGTATGAACCTGGGAAGGGCAGTAATATTCGCGGCACGTTCTGTTGTGTTAGGTTACGCATGAATATGTTACGTTCGGTTATGTTTGGTTAGGATGAATGCGACTTCCGTGCTATAGACCACTACCCGGCGGGTCCCTGTGATCTACTGTGCTCTACTCTATTCTGCTTGCCTCTGTGGAGACCGGCAGCAGTGGTCGCGGCAAGCACTGTCGAGTTACGCTACCCTCGGTTAGGTTAGGTTAGGACAGATTGTGTTAGGATATCTTAGACATTTGTGCTACTTACTGCTATGCGGAAGATTTGGGCGAACTACTGTGCTCTAGTATACACTACGTATCTCTGTGCAGGTCAGCAATAT
>NW_016979647.1:0-2980 GCF_001483705.2 Eufriesea mexicana | reverse complement strand
CAGTGTACAGCACAAGGGTCAAAGGTATCCCAACCTAACTTTACCAAACATAGCACAACCAAACGTAACCAAACTTAACATAACGTGCCTAGACCACTCTTGCAGGACTCCCTGTTGCTAATCAGAGCTTATTAGAGGAGAGTGGGGCGATGAAGAACATAGAGTGGCTGGTTATAGCCCAAAAACCATAGATATCCTAACCTAACCCAAGGAAATCAAATCAAACCAAACGAAACTTAACACAACCTAACGAGCCGCAGCCATCATTTCTAGCCTCCCCAGATAATATCATATCACAGTACAGCGCAGAAATCCACCGAACAGCAGTGTATAACACAAAAGTCAAAGCCATCCTAGCAAAACAGGACCTTACCTAACCTAACCAAACGTAGAAAGCTGAACCTAACCAGCCGCGACATCTATTGCTGGCCTCCCCAGGGTCAGGCAGAACATACTAGACCACAGTAGAGCGCACAATTCCACCGAGTAGCAGTGTATAGCACAATAGTCAAAGCCATCATAACCGAACATAGCCTAACAGAACCTAAATGGTCGTAACATAACAAAACCTATCGCACCACGACTACAATTGCTGATCTCCCCAGTGCAAAGCAGAGCATATTAGGGCACAGTAGGGCGCAGAAATCCATCGAAGAGGAAACTACATCACGTAAGTCTAAGCTACCCCATCCTATCGCAGCAAAACGTAACATAACCGAACGCAACATAACTCAACATAACGTGCCGAGACTACTATTGCTGGCATCCCCGGAGATAAGCAGAGCATATTAGAGTACCATAAAGCGCGAAAAGATGCCGAATATCACTGTATAGAACAAAAGTTAAAGCCATTCTTCCCTTACTTAACAAACATTTACGTAGCCGAACGTAACATAACTCAAAGTAACGTGCGGCGACAACTATTTCTGGGCTCCCCAAATTCAAGCAGAGATCAGTAGAGCAGAGCAGAGCGGAGAATTCGCCCTAATAATACCTTATAACAGGAAGGTCAAAGCTATCCTAAAATAACGCAAGGTCACCTAACGTAACCGAACGTACTTTTACTCAACCTAACGAGCCGCGATCGCCATTGCTGGTATCCCAGGAGTCGAACAGAATATAGTAGATAAATTTATAGCGCAAAAATGCACCGAAGTGCAATGTATAGCACAAAAGTCTAAGCGATCCTATCCCAACATAACCAAACGTAGCATAACGAGACGAAACATAACTCAGACTAACGTGCCTAGAGCCCTGCCGCTGGCCTCCCCAAAGCAAAGCAGGAATTACTAGAGCACATTCCAGCGCAGAAGTCCACCGAATAGCAGCGTACAGCTCAAATGCCAATGCCAGCCTGACCACACATCACCTACCATAACCAACCAACCGTAACATAACTGAAGCTAATGTGACGAGGCCACAATTGCTGGCCTCCCCACAGCCATGCAGAGCACATGAGAGCACAGGAGAAAGCAGAAATTATCTGTACAGCAGCGTATTGCACAAAGGTCAAAGATATCCTATCCTAACCGGAACAAACGTAACATATACAAACGTAACCTAACGAAATTTATCGCGCCACAACCATAATTGCTTGCCTCCCGAGAGTAGAGCAGAGTACAGTAGTGGACAGTAAAGCGCAGGAAGCCACCAAGTAGCAATGTACAGCACATAAGTCGAAGATATCCTAACCCAACTAGGCTTAATCTAACCTAGACGACCGTAGAACAGCTATACCGGACGTGACGCGACCACTATTGCTGACGTCGCCGGAGACAAGCAGAATATGATAGAGCATAGTAGAGAACACAGGTCCATGGAATGGCAGTGTATTGCATGTAAGTCAAAGATATCCCAGCCTAACACACGCAAACCGAAGCTAACCAAACGTAACCTAACACATAGTAACGCGCCGCGGCCACTATTTCTGGAACTCCCAGAGCGAAGCCGGGAATATTAGATCACAGTAGAGCGCTGGTATGCACCGAATAGGAGTGCACAGCTCAAGAGTCATAGCTATCCCAACCTAACATGATCAAACATAGTTATACCAAATGTTACCTATCACAACCTAACGCGCCTAGACCACTGTTGCTGACCTCTCCAGAGCAAAGCAGAATATACCAGAGCATAGGAGAGCGCAGAAATCCGCCGCACTCAAGTACAAGGGACAAAAGTCAAAGATACCCTAAACTAACCTGACATAACATAACCTAGCCGAACGAAGCCTAACCAAACCTAACGTGCCGAGACCACTTTTACTGCCCTCCCCAGAGCCGAGGAGGGTATAGTAGAGCAATGCAGTGCATAGAAATCCACCGAATAGCAGTCTACGGCGCAAAAGTATATTCTGCTCAATAATAGCATGTCCAAACGTAATATAAACAAACGCAGCCTAGCCTAACCTAATGTGCCGCGACCACTGTTGCTGGTCTCCGCAGAAACGAGCAGAGCATAGCAGTGTACAGTAGAGGGCAGGAATCCTTCGAATAACTGTGCATAGCACGAAAGTCGAAGTTATCCTGTCCCAACCTAGCAATACGTAACATAACCAAGAGCAACATATCTCTGCCTAACGTGCCGAGACCACTGCTTCTGGCCTCTGCAGTGCCAAGCAGAATATACTAGAGCACAGAGGTGCGCAGAAATCCACCGATGATCAGTTTGTAGCGCAAGGGGCAAGGTTATCCTAGTCTAACCTAACCAAGCATAACGTCATCAAACGTAACGTAACACAACTTAACGTGTCTAGACCACTATTGCTCACCTCCACAGAGCCTGCCAGGATATAACACAGAACAGAATAGCGCAGTAATGCGCCGCACTGCTGTGTAAGTCACAATTGTCAAATGTACGCTAACGTAACCCGACCTAACCTAACCTACCCGTACGTAGCCTAACTCAATACGACGAGCCGATACCTCTATTACAGCCTTTACCAGAGCCAAGCTTAACATGTTATAGCACATTAGACTGCTGG
>NW_016979646.1:0-554 GCF_001483705.2 Eufriesea mexicana | reverse complement strand
CATACATTCATACATACGTACATCCGTCCATCCATACCTCAATCCATCCATATATCCATCCATTAAGACAACCATTCATCCGTACATACATCCATCCATACATCCTTCCTTCCATACATTTATCCATCCATACAGGCATCCATCCATGCATTCATACATCCACACATCCATAAATCCATCCATCCATACATCCATACATCTATCAATCCATACATCCATCCACCAATTCATTCATCCATACATACATACATACATACATCAATACATCCATACACCCATCCATACATCCATACACACGTAAATCCATAAATTCGTACATCCATACGTCCATACATCCATACAGCCATACATCCATACGTGCATACATTCATACATACATACATTCAAACATCCATGCTTAACCCCATTCACTCATCCATACATACATCCATAGACACAACCGTAAATGCATCCATACAGACATCCATGCATGCATCCATCCATGCATCCATCCATACATTCATCCATACAAACATCCATACATACATCCATTCTTCCGTCCATTCACCCATCCA
>NW_016979645.1:0-241 GCF_001483705.2 Eufriesea mexicana | reverse complement strand
CTTCCTTGCATACGTAAGGAGGAAAAGTCCTTTTGGAGTGCTATATCCACCGCAATGCAGAAGAATCAGTATGGAAAATTTAATTTTATCCACATTTTTGTCTAATATCGCGGTGAGCTAACTTTCTTGCATAAATAAGGGGGAAAGATTCTACTGGCGTGCTATTGCCAATGCAATTATATAGAATGTGCCCGGCAGATTCAATTTTATTGACATTTTCGACAAATATCGTGGTGAGCTA
>NW_016979644.1:0-462 GCF_001483705.2 Eufriesea mexicana | reverse complement strand
TAGCATTGACCTTTGTGCTATGCACTGCTAGTCGGTCGATATCTGCGCTTCGCGTTGCTCCACAAGCCTCTACTTGTCTCTGGCGAGCCAGCAACAATGGTCGCTGCACGTTACGTTGGGTTAAGCTTCGCTTCGTGGCGTTATTTTGGTCCGGGCTGAGACGGATAGCTTCGACTTTCCTGCTGTACACTGCGATTCTATGGATTTCTGCGCTCCGCCCCCTCTAATATGTTCTGCTTGACATTAGGAAGATCAGCAAAAGCGGTCGCGTCCCTTTGGGTTGACTTCTGTTACGTTTGTTAATGATACGATTCGTTAGGTTTGGATAGGGCAGCTTTGACTGATGTGCTATACACTGCTATTCGGTGGATTCCTGCGCTCTACTGTGCTCTAGTATATTCTGCTTGGCACTGTGGATGTCAGCAACTATGGTTTAGGCACGTCAGGTTGAGATACTCTAAG
>NW_016979643.1:212-526 GCF_001483705.2 Eufriesea mexicana | reverse complement strand
ATAGAATTTTCCTACCAGATTCTACAGCATTGCGATGCCTGTAGCACGCCAACAGTATCTTCCGTCCTTATTTATGCAGGCAAGTTAACTTACCACAATATTAGTCGGAAATGTCACTAAAATTGAATTTTCCATCTGGATGCTATAGCATTGCGTCGGCTATAGCATGCCAAGAGGTTCTTTCCTCCTGACTTTCGCAAGGAAGCTAGCACACCACGATATTATTCGAAAATGTCAACAAAATTGTATTTTCCAGCCACAAACTGTATCATTTCAATGGCTATAGCACTCAAAATGCATCTTTACTCCTTATT
>NW_016979643.1:0-200 GCF_001483705.2 Eufriesea mexicana | reverse complement strand
TTTACGCAAGGATGTCAGCTCACAACGATATTAGTCGAAAATGTCCACAAAATTGAAATCTCCAGCCAGATTCTATAGCATTGTGACGGCTATAGCACGCCAATAGAATCTTTCCTCCTTATTTATGCAATAAAGATAGCTCACCACGATATTAGCCGAAAATGTCAATAAAATTTAATTTTCCAGTATAATTCAATAGC
>NW_016979642.1:0-806 GCF_001483705.2 Eufriesea mexicana | reverse complement strand
CACCCATACATACATCCATACATCCATCCATCCATACAACCATCCATTCATTCATCCATCCATACATATATACACCCATACATCCATACATCCGTATCATCCACACATCTATACATCCTCACATGTATACACCCATACACCAATCCAACCATCCAAACATCCACACATCCATACCTCAATCCATTCATACATCCATCCATCCATACAACCATTCATCCATTCATACATCCATACATACATCCACCTTGCCATACATCCATCCGTCCATACACCCACCCATCCATACATCCATCGATCCATCCATCCATCCCTCCATACAAGCACCCATCCAAACATCCATTGATCCATACATCTATCCATCTATACATCCATCCATACATACATCCACACATCCAAACAACCATACATACATACATATATACATCCGTACATCCATTCACCCGTACATCCATACAATCGTGCATCCATACATACATACATGCATACGTCCATAATCCATACATCCATACATTCATACATCCATACATATGTACAAACGTACATGCATTCACCCGTCCATGCGTACATTCGTGCATCCATACATGCATACATGCATACATCCATAATCCAAACATCCATACATCCATACATATATCCATCCATCCATCCATACATCCATACATCCACACATCCATAAATCCATCCATCCGTACATCCATCCAACCATACATTCAACCATACATCCGCACATACACCCGTAAAAGCATCCCTACACACATCCATACTAGCATGCATTCATGCATCCATACATCTGTACATCAATGCAT
>NW_016979641.1:0-616 GCF_001483705.2 Eufriesea mexicana | reverse complement strand
CCGTACCGACATGCGATAACTAAAATATGATTACTGAAACTTAATAGGATCGCTTTTCTGCGTTCTCATAGTCGATAAACTCAAATTGACTTGTTATGAAATAGATAGGATTACTAATAGTAAACAAGATCACATTTTTTTAGACACATAGTCCATAATTTCTTTTCGGCTTGTCATAATTCAATAAGGTTACTGATGGTAGCGGAAATCATATATCTAAGAATCTACAGTCGATTTCATCTTATTGACTGGAGATAATTAGAAAATGATTACTGATGGTAGATATGATCACTTTTCTGTGTATCCATAGTCGATAATTTCTTTTCGACATGTGATAACTTAAATACAATTACTGACCGTAAATTAGGTCACATTTCTATTAACTCATAGTCGATAATTTCTTATTGACATGTGATAATTGAAATATGATTACTGGCGGTAAATTAGATCAAATTTCTATGTAATCATAGTCAATAATTTCATATCAGCATGTGATAACTTAATTATGATTTCTGATAATAGGTTAGATCACATTTGCATCAAGACATAGTCGATAATTACCTAACGACTTGTGATAATTCAATAAGATTACTGATGGTAGCGGAAATCAAATTTC
>NW_016979640.1:0-839 GCF_001483705.2 Eufriesea mexicana | reverse complement strand
GATGGATTGAGGTACGGATTGACGGATGTACGAAGGTATGGATGTATGGATGTATATATGTATGGATATATGGATTTATGGATGTATGGGTGCATGTATGGATGGATGTGTGAATGGATGTATGAGTGGATGGCAGGATATATGGGTGGATGGATGTATCGATATGCAGGTGTATGGACGCATGACTGTTAGGTTGTATGGATGTATGTATGTATGGTTGTATGGATGGATGTAGTATCGAATGATAGACGTACGAGTGGTTGGATTTATGGATGTATGGAGGTGTGGATGTATGGATGTATGGATGGATGGATGTATGGATGGATAGATGTACGGATCGAAGGATGTAAGGATGGGTGGTTGTATGGCTGGATGGATATATGGAAGGATGGGTGTATGGATGGGTGGATGTATGGATAGATGGATGTATGGATGGGTGGACGTATGGATGGATGGGTGTATGGAAGGGTGGAAGTACGGATCGATGTATGTATGTATGGATGGTTGTATGCGTGGATGGATGTATGCATGGATGTATTTATGGATGTTTGTATGGATGTATGTATGTATGTATGGACGGATGGATGGAAGGATGTGTGTACGGATGTATGCATGGACGCATGTATTAGTGTATATATGGATATATGTATTGATGCAGGTATGGAAGTATGGATGTGTGGGTGGAATTATTGTTGTATGGATGTATGGATCGATGGATGTATGGATAGCTGGGTGTATGGACGGATGGATGTATGGCAGGATGTATGTATGGATGGATGGATGAATGGCTGGATGGATTTATGGATGTATGGATGTGTATATGTATGGATGCGATTATG
>NW_016979639.1:0-602 GCF_001483705.2 Eufriesea mexicana | reverse complement strand
TTGGCCCTGGGGTTCCAGTAGTTGTCGTCTCGGGACTTTAGTATAAGTTTGGATACGTTTGGCGCTATTACGTTTGGATATGTTAGGATTGGGTAGAACGACCTTTGTGCTATACACTGTAAATTACTATGCCCAGCATTGCTCTACTATAATCTGCAATACCCTGGAGAGTCCAGAAATTGTGGTCTCGGCACATTAGGTTGAGATAGGATACGTTGGGTTATCTTATGTTAGCTTTGGTTGGGATTGGATTGTTTCGACCTTTCTGCCGTACACTGTGATTTCATGGATTTCTGCACTCTTATCTCCTCTAATATGCTCTGCTTGAATCTGCGGAGTCCAGAATTAGTGGTATCGGTTCGTTACGTTTAGATAGTCCACGTTTGGATAGGCTAGGCTAGGGGAGGTTAGGTTAGAATATATTTTACCTTTGTGCTATACGCTGCTATCCGTTGGCTCCCTGCGCTCTACTGTGATCCAGCATATTCTGCTCGGCTCATGAGTTTTCAGCAATAGGGGTCTCGGCACGATAGTTTATATTAGGACACGTTCGATTATAATACGTTTGGTTAGGATAGAATAAGATAGCTTTGACTTTGGTG
>NW_016979638.1:0-464 GCF_001483705.2 Eufriesea mexicana | reverse complement strand
TATCCTAAACTCACCAAACGTAACAAAACCGAACGTAGCATAGCACAACTTAACGCAACGAGAAAACAATTGCCGGCCTCGCAGAAGCCAAGAAGGAAATGTTACAATGCAGTGGAGAGCAGGAATCGGAGAATAGCAGTTTATACCACAATAGCCAAGCTGCCCCATCCTAACTTCACCAAACGTAACATGAACGAACGTAGCATATTGCCTAAGCTGCCCCATCCTAACTTCACCAAACGTAACATGAAAGAACGCAGCATATCTCAACCAAAAGTGGCGCGATCACCATTGCTGGCCACATCAAACGTGGCGGGACCACCATTGCTGGCCACCCCAGAGACAAGCAGAACATACTAGAGGACAGTGGAGCGCAGAAATCCGTAGAATCGCAGTGTATGGCACAAAAGTCATATCTGTCCAGACCAAATCCATGGTACCATAAGCTAACCAAACATAGCATA
>NW_016979637.1:379-1082 GCF_001483705.2 Eufriesea mexicana | reverse complement strand
TGTCAATAAAATTGAGTTTTCCAGCCGTATTGGGTAGCATTGCAATGGCTACAGCACGCCAATGGAATCATTACTGATTATTTATGCAGGAAAGGTAGCTCACCACGATATTAGTCGAAAATGTTCATAAAATTGAATTTTGCTGACAGATTCTATAGCATAGCAATGGCTACAGCACGCCAATAGGATCTTCCCCCATTATTAATGCAGGAAATGTATCTCACCACGATATTAGTCCAAAATATCCATAAAATCGTGATTTCCAGCCAGATTCTTAATTTTCCAGACAGATTCTATAGCATTACAATGCATATAGCACGCCAGTAGAGTCTTTCCCCCTTATGTATGCAAGAAAGTTATGTCGCCACGATAGTATTCGAAAAGATCAATGAAATTGAATTTTCCAGCCAGATTCTATAGCATTGCAATGGCTGTAGCACGCCAGTAGATTCTTTCCTCTTTATATATCCAACAAAGATAGGTCACCACGATATTAGTCGAAAATGTCAATAATATTGAATTTTCCACCCAGATTCCATAGCATTGAAGTGGCTATAGCGCGCCAATAGAACCTTTCCTCCTTATTTATGCAAGAAAGTTAGGTCACCACGATCTTAGCCGAAAACGTCATTAAAATTGAACTTTCCAGCCTGATTCTATAGCATCGCTATGACTATAGTACGCCAATAGTATATTTCTTCCT
>NW_016979637.1:0-268 GCF_001483705.2 Eufriesea mexicana | reverse complement strand
TATGCAAGAAAGGTAGCTCACCACGATATTAGTCGAAAATGTCAATAAAAATGTATTTTCCATCCAGATTCTATAGCATTGCAATGGCTATGGCACGCCAATACAAGCCTTCCTCATTATTTATGCAAGAAAGTTAGCTCACCACGATATTAGCAGCAAATTGCAATAAAATTGAATTTTCCAGCCTGATTCCATAGCATTGTATTGGCTACAGCACGCCAGTAGAATCTTTCCACCTTATATATCCAACAAAGCTAGGTCACCACGA
>NW_016979636.1:0-551 GCF_001483705.2 Eufriesea mexicana | reverse complement strand
GTGGAGAGTAGATCGCAGAAATCCATACAATCGTTGTGTATATCAGAAAAGTCTGTGCTACCCTAAACTAACCCAAACGAACGGAACATAGCCAAATATTTCTCAAGCAAACGTGCCGAGACCGCAATTGTTGCCCTCCCCAGAGCCTAGCTGAAATTGTTGAAGAACTGCAGGTAGTAGAGATCCACCTAATAGCAGGCTATAGCGCTAAAGTCGTAGCTACACTCGTCTAACCTAACGTATCGTAGCATAACCAAACGAAACCTAACTGAAACAAACGTGCCGCGACGACGATTTCTGGCCTCCACAGAGTGAAGCGGAACACACTAGTCGAGTGCAGAGGGCAGAAATCCATATAATCGCAATGTATACAGGAAAAGTCAAAGCTTGCTCAGCCCAAACAAAATCAACAAGGCAAAACGAAATATAGCATAAACCAACCTAGCGCGCCGTGACCGCTCTTGCTGCCCTCCACAGAGCCAACCAGGACATACTAGAGCACACTAGAGCGCAAAAGTCCACCGGTTCGCAATATACAACAAAAAAGTTAA
>NW_016979635.1:0-2386 GCF_001483705.2 Eufriesea mexicana | reverse complement strand
CGGCAATGGTGGCCTCTGCAAGCCAGGTTGTGTAATGTTACGCTTAGCTTGTCTTGGTCAGGACAAGTTTGGTCAGGTTAGCTTTGACTATTGTGCCATACGCTGCTGTACGGTCGACATCTGCGCACTGTAATGCTCTACTAGAATGTGCTTGTCTCTAGGATGGCCATCAATAGCGGACGTGGCAGGTCAGTTTGTGATATGTTACGGTTTGTTATGTTAGGTTTGGCTATGACTTTTGTTCCATACACTGCTTTTCGGTAGATACCTACGCTCTGGTGTGCTCTAGCATATTCTGCTTGGCTATGTGGGTGCCAGCAGTATTAGTCTCGGTGCGTTAGTCTCAGTTATGATGCATTTCGTTATGTTACGTTTGGCTCTATTTTGATACGATTGCTTTGACTTTTGGGCTATACACTAATATTCGGTGGATTTCAGCGCTGAACATTGCTTTACTATACCCTGCTCTACTCTCGGGAGGCCAGCAATAGTGTCCGCCGCACGATAGGCTTTGTTAGAATACGATTGATTACGTTCGGTTTCGTCTTGCTAGGTTAGGATTGCATTGACTTTTGCGCGACACCCTGCTATTCAATGTACTTGTGCGTTCTCCTGTGCGCTATCGCACTCCGCTTGCCTTCGTGGGCGCCAGGCGTAGTGCCCTCGGCACGTTAGGTCGAGTTGTGTTACGTTTGGTTACGTTACGATGGGCTTGGATTCGTTAGGATAGTGTTTACTTTGTGCAATGCACTGCTCTCCAGACGATTTCAGCGTTCTACATTGCTCTACTATACTGTGCTTGGCTCACGTGAGGTCTGAAATGGCGGTCGTGGCACGTCAGTTTGTGACACATTACGACCGCTTATGTAACGTTTGCTTATGTTCGGAGAGGATAACTTTGATTTTTGTGCTGCACATTGCTATTCGGTAGATTTCTGAGCCTTGCTGCGCTCTAGCATATTCTGCTTGGCTCTTGAGACGTTATCAACGGAGGTCTAGGCACGTTAGGTTGAGTAAGGATAAGTTCGGTTATGATATGTTTGGTTAGGTTCAGCAAAGATGGCTTTGACTCTTGTGCTGCAGTGTGCTACTCGTTCAGTTTATACGTTCTACATTGCTGAACTATACCCTGCTCCTCTCTGGGGAGGCCAGTAACAGTGGTTCCGGTACGTTAGGTTGTATTAGGCTACGATTGGGTTGGCTACGGTTGCTTCGTTTATGTTGGGATTGATTTGGCTTTCATGCTATACACTGCTCTTCGGTGGATTTCTGCGCTCTACATTGCTCTACCATACTCTGCACGACCCTCTGGAGGCCAGCAATGGTGGTAGCGGCACTATAGGTTGAGCTAGTATACGTTCGGCTAGGTTAGGTTAAGTTACGTTAGGTTAGGATGGCTTCGACTGTTGTGCTACACACTGACATTCTATGGAACTCTGCGCCCTGCTGTGCGCTATCACAATCTGCTTGTGTCTGTGGACGCCAGCAAAAGCGGCCGCGGCAAGTTGGGTTGAGTTATGTTCAGTTTGGTTAGGCTAGGTTTGGTAAGGTCTTGTAGTGGTAGCTTTGATTTTCGTGCTCAACAATGCACTTAGTCGATTTCAGCGTTCTACGTTGGTCCGCTATACTCTGCTTGGCTATCGTGTCTATCGTAAGGATAGCAATGGTCGTTGTGGCGCCACATGCTGGGCTACGTTACGTTTGGTTTTGCAACGTTTGGTTAGGTTAGGAGCGGATAGCTTTAACTGGTGTGCTATACACCGCTATTCCGTTGATTTCAGCGCGCTACATTGCTCTAATGCGTTCTGTTTGTCACTGGGAATGCCAGGAATAGTGGTCTCTGCACGTTATGTTGAGATGTGTTACGTTCAGTTAGGATAGGTTCGGCTAAGCTTGGCAGGGGTAGCTTTCACTTTTGTGTTATGCACGGCTGTTCGGTGGACTTCTACGCTCTACTGCGCGCTAGCATATTCTGCTTGGCAATGGGGACACCAGTCGCATTGCTCTCGGCACATTTGGCTGAACTAGTTTGCGTTGGGCTATGTAACGTTTGGTTAAGTTAGGAGATGATAGCTTAGACTTTTGTGCTATACACCGCTATTCGGTTGATTTCTGCACTCCACTGTGCATTACTATATTCTGCTTACCTCTGGGATGTCCAGCAATAGTGGTCGAGGCAGGTTATACTGAGTTATGCTTCGCTCGGTTAAGCTACGCTTGTTTGGGCTGGGTCTGGATAGCTTCGATTTTTCTACTGTACGCTGCGTTTCTACGGATTTCTTCGCTGCACGCTCTCCAAAATGATCTGCTTGACCCAAGTGAGGCCAGCAAAGGTGGTCGTGTTACGTTATCTTGGCTTGTGCTATGTCCGCTTATGTTACAATTG
>NW_016979634.1:0-662 GCF_001483705.2 Eufriesea mexicana | reverse complement strand
ATCCATACATCCATCCACTCACACATCCATCCATCCATACATCCATACATATATACATCCATAAATCTATACATCCGTACATCCATACATTCGTACATCCATGCATATATACATCCATACATACATCCATACATACATACATCCATACGACCATACATTCATGCATCCATACATTCATGCATCCATACACCTGTACACAAATACATACATCCATCCATATATCCTGCCATCCACACATACAACCACAAATACATCCATCCAATCACACACCAATACATCCATAAATCCATACATCCATACATATGTACATCCATACATGCATACATCCATACATTCTTACATCCATACATACATACATGCATAAATCCATACATCCATACATCCATCCATCCATCCATCCATACATCTCTCCATCCATACATCCATACATTCATACATCCATACATTCATAAGTCCATCCATCCATACTTCCGTCCATCCATACATCCATCAATCCATACCTCCGTCCATCCATACATCCATCAATCCATACATCCATACATATATACATCCATACATCCACCCATACATACATCCATGCATCCATACCTCAATCCATTCATACATCCGTTCGTCCATACATCCATCCACCCATCCACCCATCCATCCATGCTTCCATAGAG
>NW_016979633.1:0-615 GCF_001483705.2 Eufriesea mexicana | reverse complement strand
CCCTGTCCAAACGGGACGTAACCAAACGTAACCTAACACTCCCTGGCACGCCGAGACCACTCTTGCTGACCTCCCCAGAGCCAAGTAGAACTTCGTAGCGAATAGTAGAGCGCAGAAATCCATAGAATCGTAGTGCACAGCACAATAGTCGATGATACACTATCCTAAAATAGAGATACGTAACACAACCGAACGTTGCTTAATTCAACCTAACCTGGTGAGACCATCAATGCGAGCCTCCGCAGGGTAAAGCAGAATATACTGGAGCACAGTAGAGCGCCGTAGTTGGGCACATTGCAGGGTACGGCACAAAAGTGGAAGATATACTTATCCAACCTGTCCAACCCTAACCCAACCGAACCTAGCCCAACTCATGGTAATGAGGCGAGACTAGTATTGCTGTCCACCCCAGGGTCGGGAAGATCTTATTGTACCAATGTAGAGCTCAGAAATATACTCATCGTAATGAGGCGAGACTAGTATTGCTGTCCACCCCAGGGTCAGGAAGATCTTATTGTATCAATGTAGAGCTCAGAAATCCTCCCAAAGGCAGCGTACGGCACAAAAGACAAAGCTATCCATTCCAAAACTAACCCAACGTGACATAACCATACG
>NW_016979632.1:0-1586 GCF_001483705.2 Eufriesea mexicana | reverse complement strand
TGAGCTATGTTACGTTCGGTCAGGTTAGGTTTCTTTGGGTAAGGCTGGGACAACTTTGACTTCAGTGCTACACACTTCAATTCTATGGACTTCTGCGCTCTACTGTGCGCAATCACACTCTGTTTCTGCTTGTCTACGGGGACGGCAGGAATGGTGGTCACGTCACGATAGGTTGAGTTACATTACGTTCGGTTTTGTTAGGTTAGGTTAGGTTTGTCTAGGATGGCTTTGAGTTTTGTGTTATACACTGCTATTCGGTGCATTTCTGCGCTCTACTGTGCTCTAACATATCCTGCTTGCCTCTGGGGAGGCCAGCAATAGAGGCCTCAGCCTATTAGGTTTAGTTATTCTATGATTGGTAAGGATAGGTTAGGTCAGGTTTGGTTAGGGTGGTTTTGGCTTTTGTGATTTACACTGATATTCGGCGAATTCCTGCGCGCCACTGTGATCTAATATTCCCTACTTTGCCCCGGCGATGCCAGGAATTGTGGCCGCGGCGCGTTAGTTTGTGTTAGGTTACTTTTTTCTATGTTAGGTTCGTCCGTGTTTGGTTAGGATATCTTTGACTTTCGTGCTATGCCCTGAAATTCAATGGACTTCTGCACTCTACTCTCATCTGATATGCTCTGCTGGGCGATGGTGAGGCAAGCAATAGTGGTCTAGGTACATTAGGTTATGTTAGGGTGCTCTTGTCTGCGTTACGTTTGGTTGAGTTAGGTTAGGATATCTTTGTCCTTTGTGCAGTAAGCTGTAGTGCGCTGGATTGGCGCAGTCTAGTTTTCTCTGTTCTATTCTGTTTGGCTCTGAAGTGACAAGCAATAGTTTTGTTTCGTTTGGTTACGTTACGATGCGGTAGTTTCAACTGTTGTTGTGTACACTGCGATTCTATAGATTTATGCCCCTTTCTCTCCTCTAGTATGTTCTGCTTGGCTATGGGGAGGGCAGTTAGAGTGCTCTCGGCACGTTAGGCTGAGATATGTATCGCTTGGATATGTCACGTTTGGTTAGGCTGAGATAGGATAGCTTAGACTTTTGCGTTATACACTGCTCACAGGTTTATTTCTGCGATCTACACTGCGCTATCACGCAATGCTTGCCTCTGGGGGCGCCAGGAAGTGTGGTCGCGTCACGTTAGGTCGATTTACGTTTCGATAGGTTAGGCTACGTGAGGTTAGGTTTGGTTAGTATATATTTGACTTTTGTGCTATACGGTGCTATACGGAGGATTTCGTCGCTCGTTGTTGCTCTACTATACCCTACTTTACTCTGGCGAGGCAAATAATTGCGGTTGCGGCACGATAAGTTTTGAGACGTTACGCCTGGTTATGTCATATTTGGCTAGGGTTGGCTAGAATGCCCTTGACTTTTGTGCTGTAGTCTGCTATTCTGTTGGTTTGTGGGCGCTACTCTGCTCTAATACGTTCTGCG
This sequence comes from Eufriesea mexicana, assembly GCF_001483705.2. Taxonomy (NCBI): domain Eukaryota; kingdom Metazoa; phylum Arthropoda; class Insecta; order Hymenoptera; family Apidae; genus Eufriesea; species Eufriesea mexicana. Next base: position 158 of record NW_016979632.1, on the reverse strand, counting down.
TCGCTATGGGGTGGCCAGAATTAGAGGTCCAGGCCTGTTAAGTTTAGTTATTCTTCCTATTGTTAGGTAAGGTTTTGTCTGATTTGGGCAGGATCGCGCTGACAATTGTGCCATACGCTGCTACTCGGTGGATTTCTGCAGTCTACTGTGACCTAATA
>NW_016979631.1:0-570 GCF_001483705.2 Eufriesea mexicana | reverse complement strand
CCCAGCTGAACACATTAGACCGAAGAAGAGCGCTGAAATCCAACGAATAGCAGTGTATGGACTTAAGGTCAAACCTGCCCGCTCCTAATCTAACCTACCGCAGCATGACCAGGCGTAACGCAGCTCAGCATAACGTCATAACGCTTCGCGACCACTACTGCTGGCCTCAGCGGATCCAAACAGGTCATGTCGGGGTAGAGCGTAACGCAGAATTCCATAGAACCGCAGTGTACCGCAGAAAAGTCGAAGCTACCCAAATAGAACCCAAACCATCGTAACAAATTGAAGCGGAGAATAACTCAACTGTACTTTCCGCTACCACTATTGCTGCAGTCCCCGGGTCCAAGCAGGACATAATAGAGGACGGTAGAACGCAGAACGACACCAAATAGCAGTGTATAGCACTAAAGTTAGACATATCCTGACGAAATAATACCAAACCTATCCTAACCAAAAGTAACATAACTCAAACTAGCGTTACGCGACCACTGCTTCTGGCGCACACATAGGCAAGTAGAATATGATAGAGCACAGTAGAGAGCAGTAGTTCTTAGGATAGCAGCGTTGAGC
>NW_016979630.1:0-313 GCF_001483705.2 Eufriesea mexicana | reverse complement strand
GGAAAATTCAATTTTATTGACATTTTCGACTAATATCGTGGTGAGCTAACTTTATAGCAGAAAGAAAGAGGGTATATTCTACTGGCGTGCTATACCCGTCGCAATGATATAGAATCTGGATGGAAAATTCAATTTCATTGACATTATCCACTAATATCGTGGTGAGCTGGCTTCCTTGCATAATTAAGGAGGAAAGATACTTTTTGAGTGCTATAGATACTGCATTGATATAGAACGAGGCTGAAAATAAAATTTTGTTGACATTTTCGACTACCATCCTGGTTAGCTAACTTTCTGGCATAATTAAGGAAGA
>NW_016979629.1:0-627 GCF_001483705.2 Eufriesea mexicana | reverse complement strand
TAGAGGAGCGTAGAGAGCAGAAATCCATATGATAGCAGTTTGTGGCAGAAAAGTCAAAGCCATACAAGCCTAACCCAGGCAAATGTAACCTAAGCAAACGAACCCTAACACAACATAATTAGCAGTGACCACTATTACTGGGCGCTTTAGCGCCGGTAGTGGAACACAGCAGAACGCAGAGGTCTGCGGAGCAACAGTATATACCACGAAAGTCTAAGCTATCCTCACCTAGCGCAAACAAACGTAAACTGACCAAACGTAGCCTAACTCAACCTAACGTGACGAGAACACAATTCCTCTCCTCTCCAGTGTCGAGCAGAATATGCTAAAGAACAGTAGAGTGTACAAATCGAGCGCACTGCAGTGAATATCACAAAGGTCGAAGATATGCTGACCAAACCAAGCCTAACCTAACCTAACCAATCGTATCACAACTCAACCTAATGTGACGAGACCACTATTACTGGCATCTCCAGAGCCTATCGGAACATATTAGATCGCATCAGAGCGCAGATGCCGACCGCATTCCAGCGTGCAGCACAGAAGTCAGAGGCATCCTAACCAAACACAGAAAGGTCTTACCTATCAGAGCCTAGCGTAACTCAACCTAACGCGCCGCGGCCACTA
>NW_016979628.1:0-638 GCF_001483705.2 Eufriesea mexicana | reverse complement strand
ATATTTCGCGAGTAGAATCTTTCCTCCTTATATATGCAAGAAAGTTAGGTCACCACGGTTGTATTCGATAATATCAATATAATTGAATTTTCGTGCCAGATTCTATATCATCGCCATGGCTATAGCACGCCAATAGTATATTTGATCCTAATTTAAGCAAGAAAGTTATTTCACCACGATATTGGTCGATAACGTGAATAAAAATGAATTTTCCAACCAGATTCTATTGGATTGCAATGACTATATTACGCCAGTAGAATCTCTCTTCCTTGTATACGCAAAAAAGTTAGGTCACCATGATAATAGTCGATAATTTCAATAAAATTGAATTTTCCAGCCTGATTCTATATCATTACCATGGCTATAGCACGCCAGTAGAATCTTTCCTTCTTATATGAGGCAAGAAAGTTAGGTCTCCACGATATTAGTCGAATATGTCAATAAAATTTAATTTTCTAGCCATATTCTATAGCATTGCTGCATTGCTATGGCTACAGCACGCCAATAGAATCTTTCCTCATTATTTATGAAGGAAAGGAGGCTCACCACGATATTAGTCGAAATGTCCATAAAATCGAGTTTCCAGCCAGATTCTATACCTTTCCTATGGATATAGCACGCCAATAGAATATTTCGTC
>NW_016979627.1:0-467 GCF_001483705.2 Eufriesea mexicana | reverse complement strand
AAGTAGATGGCAATACTTACCACTGGACTGTAGGAGTTAGATGATCTATTCACCAAGCTATAAGAGGCTATAGATTCTGAATGGATCTGCTCTCTGATATGTAGATGACTATACCTACAACTGGGCTGTAGGCGTTAGATGATCTATTCACCAAGCTATAACAGGCTATAGATTCTGAATGGATCTGTTCTCTGGTAAGTAGTTGGCTATACATAGCACTGGACTGTAGGCGTTAGATGATCTATTCACAAAGCTATAATGATTCTGAATGGATCTGTTCTCTGGTAAGTAGATGGCTATACATATCACTGGACTGTAGACCTTAGATGATCTATTCACCAAGCTATAACAGGCTATACATTCTGAATGGAGCTGTTCTCTGGCAAGTAGACTGTTATACTCAACACTGGACTGTAGGCGTTATATGATCTATTCACCAAGCTACAGCAGGCTATATATTCTGAATG
>NW_016979626.1:0-1693 GCF_001483705.2 Eufriesea mexicana | reverse complement strand
CGAGGCGAGAAATAGTGGCTATGGCACGTTGGGTTTAGTCATTACACGATTGTTTGGGTCAGGTTAGGCAACACCTCGTGAGGATATCTTTGACTTTCCTGCCATACACGGTCCTTCGGTGGATTTCTGTGATCTACAGGGCTTTACAGCATTCTTGCTGCTCTCTGGGGAAGCCTGGAGCATTGGTCGCCGCACGTTGCTTTGAGCTGCGCTACGCTCGGTTGTGTTAGGTTAGGTCAGATTAGGTTAGGGCATCTTGGACTTTTGTGCTATTCACTGCAATGCAGTGGACTTCTGCGCACTACTGTGCTCTAGTATACTCTGCTTGGCTCCGTGGAGACCCGCTGTAGTGGTCTCGGTTAGCTAGGTTGAAATTTGCCACGTTTGGTTATGTTTCGCTTGGTGAGGTTATAATGGAATAGTCCAGTCATCTGGGCTATAAACTGCTATCCTCGGATTTCTGCTCTCTACTGCGTTCTAATATTTTCTGCTTGGCTCTGGCAGGCCGGCAATAGTGGTCTCGGCGCGTTAGGATTGGTTGGGATACGTTTGCCTACAACAGTTATTGTTATGTTAGGAGTTTAGGATTGGTTGGGCTACGTTTGCCTACAACAGTTATTGTTATGTTAGGATAGAATAGCTTATGCTTTTGTTGGATTCGCCGATATTCGGTGGATTTCTCCGCTCTACAGCGCTCGAATTTGTTCTGAATGGCTCTGGCATGGCCAGTAATATCGGTCTCGGCACGCTAGTTCGAAATTTGCTACGTTTCGTGAAGGTATGTCGGGGAGTCTTTGATAGAATTTGTATGACTTTTGGGATTTACACTGCTCTTCGGTGGATCTCTGCGCTCTACATTGCTCTACATATTTTGTTTGGCTCTGGGAACGCCAGAAGCTATGGTCGCCGATTTACGTTCAGTCATGCCACGTTTGGGTAGGCTATGTTTGGCCAGGTTAGGTCAGGTCATCCTCTACTTTTGTAATATACACTGCTATTCGGTGGATTTCTGCGCTCTACATTGCTCTACTAATCTCTGCTCGAACGTAGGGTGGCGAGAAATAGCGTTCGCGGCTCGTTAGGTTGGGTCAGGCTACGTTTGGTTATGTCAGGTTTGGCTAATTATTGTTAGAATAGCTTTCGCTTTCGTGCCATACACTGTTATTCGGTGTATTTCAGTGATCAGCCTTGGTCTACTACATTCTGCTTGACTATTGGCACGTCAGGGGCAGTGGTCGCGGCGGGTTATATTGGTTTGGTCAGGATATGCTGGGATATTTACGGCTTTCCTACTATTCACTGCAATGCAGTGGATCTCTGCGCTCTACTGTACCCTCGTTCAATCTGCTTGTCTCTGTGGAGGCCAGCACTAGAGGTTTCGTCATGCTAGGATGAGTTATGTTACGTTCGGTTATGTGACGTTTGGCATGGTTGGGATAGGCTACCTTTTCCTTTGTGCTATTCACTGCTATTCGGTGGATTTCTGCATTCTACTGCGCCCTAATATTTCCTGCTTCACTCTGGAGATACCAGCAATATTTGCCTCGTTACGTTATGCTGAGCTACACTACGTTCGGGTAGGTCAGGTTGGGTCAGGTTAGGTGTCTATATCTTCGACTTTTGTGCTTTGCAATGTAATGCGGTTGATGTCTGCGCTCTACTCTGCTATAGAATATTCTGCATGGCTCTGGGG
>NW_016979625.1:0-588 GCF_001483705.2 Eufriesea mexicana | reverse complement strand
TTCTGCACTCTACTATGCTCTACTATACTCTACTAGAATCTGGTGAGACCAGCAGTAGTGGTCGCAGCACGATAGGCTTTGCTAGGCTACGTTTGGTAATGTCACAATTGGTTACGTTAGGACAGGTTAGCTTTGTCTTTAGCGCAATGCAACGATATTCCGTGGATTTCTACGCTGTACATTGCCCTAATATACTCTATTCGGCACTGACGATTTTCGGCACTGACGATTCCAGCAATATTTGTCTCGGCGCGTCAGTTTGAGTTAGGCTACGTTTGGTTATGATATGTTAGTTTGGGTTAGGTTAGAATAGCTTCGACTTTCGTGGTATAAACTTATATTCGGCGGATTTCTGCGCTCTACTGTTCTCTAGTACGTTTTGCTTGGCTCCGGGGAATCCAGTAATAGTTGCATCGGCATGTTAGGTGGAGTTTGATTACGTTCGGTTAGATTACGCTAGATTGGATTAGGTTTGGATGGCACTGTCTCTCGTCTTATACAGAGTTATTCGATTCAATTCTGACCTCTACTGTTGTCTACCATACTCTGCCCGATTCCGGCGAGGGCAGAAATAGCGGTCGTGGCACA
>NW_016979624.1:0-283 GCF_001483705.2 Eufriesea mexicana | reverse complement strand
ACGGATGGATGGATGGATGGATGCATGTATGGATGGATGGCTGTATGGTTGGATGGATGTATGTATGGATTGAGGTATGAATGGTCTGTTGCACTGAAGTGTGTATGTATGTATGTATGTATGTGAGGGTGTATGTACGCATGAATGTATGGATGTATATATGGGGGTATGTATGGATGTGTGTAGGCATGTATGTATGGAGGTATGTATAGATGGATGCGTGTATGGGTGGATGGAAATATGGATGTATGGGTGTGTGGGTGTATGGATGTATGGATGGATG
>NW_016979623.1:0-669 GCF_001483705.2 Eufriesea mexicana | reverse complement strand
ATTTCTGCGCTGCACTGTGATCTAATCTTTTCTGCTTTGTTCTAGGGAGCCCAGAAATAATGGCGTCGGCTTGTTAAGTTTAGCTATTCTACGCTTGGTAAGGTTAGTCTGAATCAGGATACGTTAAGGTATCTACTACTTTTATGCTGTAAGCTGCTTTCGTCGATATCTGTGCTACGCATGGCTCTACGAGCATCTGCTTGTCTCTGGGGTGGACAGCAATGCCATTCGCGGCACGTTTCGTTGAGTCAGATTACGTTTGGTTAGATTAGGCTCGGTCAAGTTTGGTTGGGATTGCTTCGGCTTCTATGCTTTATACTGCTATTCAGTCGACACCTGCGCTATGCGTTGCTCCATCAGCATCCGCTTGTCGGTGGGGAGGCCAGAATTAGTGCTCGTGTCACGTTCGGTTGTGTTATGTTACGTTTGGTTAGGCAATGTATGGATAGGTTTGGAGAGGATAGCTATGACTTTTGTGCTTTACACAGCTGTTCGGCGGATTTTTGCACACTACTGTGATACAACATGCCCTGCTTTGCTCTGGGGAGGACCGCAAATGTGGCCTAGGCACGTCATGTTTGGTTAGCTTACGTATGTTTGTGTTACGTTTCGTTAGTTTTTCAAAGGCAGATGTGACCTTTGTGCTATACACTGCTATTCGGTGGATTT
>NW_016979622.1:0-972 GCF_001483705.2 Eufriesea mexicana | reverse complement strand
ACCAACCGTAGCCTATACCAACCTAACCGAACGTAGCAAGGCTCATCATAATGTGCCGAGACCTACCACTTGCTGGCCTTGCAAGAGCCAAGCTCAAAATATTAGAGTACCGTTGGGTCAAGAAATCCTCCTAATAGCAGCATACAGCACTAAAGACAAAGATATACACTCCTAACTTAACCAACCGTAACATGACCTAACCTAACCTAATTCAACCGAACGTGCAGCGACCACCATTGCTGGCCTCCTCAGTGTCAAGCGGAACATATTAGTGGAGGATAGAGCGCAGGAATCCATAGGATCGCTGTTTAAGTCAGAGATGCCAAAGCTACCCGAGCTTAACCAAAAGAAACTGAACAAAACGTAGCCTAACCAACCTAACGTGACGTGGCCGCTGTTGCTGCCCTCCCCGGAGCCAAGCAGGCCATACTAGCTCACAGTAACGCGCAGAAAGCCACCGAGTTGCAGACAATAGCACTAAAGGCATAGATATCCTCTCCTAGCAAAGGGAATCGTGACATAACCGAACGTATCCTAACTTACCCTGACGAGCCGCGACCACTATTACTGCCTCCCCCCCGCCACCCCAGAGCGTAGCAGGACATACTAGAGCGCAGTAGAGCGCAGAGGTCCACTGAATAGCAGTGTACAACACAAGTGTTAAAGCCATCCTGGTCAAACTTAGCCTTAACCAACCTATGAGAACGTTACCTGACCCGACATAACACGCCGAGATCACTATTGCTGGCATTCTCACAGACAATCTGAAAAATGTAAAGCACTGTAGGGAGCAGAAATCAATCTGATAGCAGACTATGGCACTAAGCTCAAAGCTACCCTCCCATAACATAGTCAACCGTAACATAATCAAACGTATCGTAACTCAAACTAACGTGCCGAGCAGAACAAGTTAGTGTAGCGCAGAACGCAAAAATCCAAAGAGTCACTGTGTATATCAGAAAAGTCTAAGCT
>NW_016979621.1:348-622 GCF_001483705.2 Eufriesea mexicana | reverse complement strand
TGGATGGAAAATTCAATTTTATTGACATTTTCGACTAATATCGTGGCGAGCTGACATCCCTGCTTAAATAAGAAGGAAGGATTCTACTGGCGAGCTATAGCCATTGCAATTCTATAGTATCTGAATGGAAAATTCAATTTCATTGATATTTTCGACTAATATCGTGGTGAGCCATCATCCTTGCATAAATAAGGAGGAAAGATTCTATTGGCACGCTATAGCCATCGCAGTGCTATAGAAGCTGCCAGGAATATTCAATTTTATTGACATTTTC
>NW_016979621.1:0-271 GCF_001483705.2 Eufriesea mexicana | reverse complement strand
CTATTGAATCTGCTTCGAAAATTCAATTTTATTTACATTTTCGACAAATATCGTGGATTGGTAACTTTCTTGCACAAATAAGGAGGATAGATTCTATTTGCGCGCTATAGCCATTGCAATGCTGTAGAATATGGCCGGAATATTCAGTGATATTGACATTTTCGGCTAATATCGTCGTGAGCTAACATTCTTGTATAAATAAGGAGGGAAGATATTATTGGCGTGCTATAGCCATTGCAATGCTATAGAATCTGAACGGAAAATTTAATTT
>NW_016979620.1:0-715 GCF_001483705.2 Eufriesea mexicana | reverse complement strand
TATAGCTCGCCAATAGAATATTTCATTATTATTTATGCAAGAATGACATTTCACCACGATATTTGTCGAAGATGTCAATAAAAATATATTTTCCAGCCAGATCCTATTGGATTGCAATGGCTGTAGCACGCCACTCGAGTCTCTCCTCCATATTTATGCAAGAAAGGTATCTCACCAAGATATTAGTCGAAAATGTCAATAAAATTCAATTTTCCAACCAGATTCTGTAGCATTGCAATGGCTAAAACACGCCAGTAGAATCTTTCCTCCTTATATACGAAAGAATATTAGGTCACCACGATATTAGTCGGAAATGTCAATAAAATCGAATTTTTCTGGCAGATTCTATGGAATTGCAGTGGTTACACCTATAGTACGCCAATAGGATACTTCTTCCATATTTATGCAAGAAAGTTAGCTCACCACGATATTAGCCGAAAACCTCATAAAATTGAATTTTCCAGACAGATTCTATCGCATCGCAATGACTATAGCACGCCAACAGGATATTTCTTCCTTATTTATGCAAGAAAGATAGGTCACCAAGATATTAGTCGAAAATGTCAATAAAATTCAATTTTCGAGACAGATTCGATAGCATTACAATGGATATAGCACGCCAGTAGGATCTTTCACCCTTATGTATGAAAGAAAGTTAGGCCGCCACGATATTATTCGAAGAGGTCAATAAAATTGAATTTTCCAGCCAGATTCT
>NW_016979619.1:0-618 GCF_001483705.2 Eufriesea mexicana | reverse complement strand
ATTTTCCAGACAGATTCTATAACATTGCAATGGCTATAGCACGCCAATAGGATATTTCTTCCTGATTTCTGCAAGAAAGTTAGATTACCACGATATTAATCGATAATGTCAGTAAAATTGAATTTCCCAGCCAGATTCGTTATAGGATTGCAGTGACTATAGAACGCCAGTTGGACCTTTCCTACTTCTATATGCAAGAAAGTTAGCTCACCACGATATTAGTCCTAAATAACAATAAAATTGAATTTTCCATCCAGATTCTGTAGCATCGCAATGACTATAACGCGTCAGTAGAACCTTTCCACCTTATATATCCAAGAAAGTTAGGTCACCACAATATTAGCCGAAAATGTACATAAAATTTAGTTTTCCAGACAGATTCTATAACATTGCAATGGCTATAGTACGCCAATAGGATATTTCTTCCTTAATTATGCAAGAAAGTTAGCTCACCACGATATTATTCGAAAATGTCAATAAAATTTAATTTTCCGGCCAGGTTCCATAGTATTGCAATGGCTACAGCACGCGAGTAGTATATTTCTTCCTTATTTATGCAAGAAAATTAGCTTACCACGATATTGATCGATAATGTCAATAAAATTGAATTTTCCAGCC
>NW_016979618.1:0-740 GCF_001483705.2 Eufriesea mexicana | reverse complement strand
ACTTTTGTACTTTACAATGCAATGCGGTGGATTCCTGCGCTCTGCTGTCCTTTTGCATATTCTCCTTGGCTCCGGGGAAGCCAGGTATGGTCGTCTCGGCACGTTAGTTTCAGCTATGCCACGTTTGGTTATGTTCGGTTTGGTGATGTTAGGGTAGGATAGTCCAAGACATCTATGATTACTCAGATGTCTGCGCTCTACTGCGTTCTTACATCTTCTGCTTGACTCTTTGTAGGCCAGAAATAGTGCTCTCGGCGTGTTAGGTTTAGTTGGGCTAGGTTTGCATGTGACACATTTGGTTATGTTATGACAGTGTATCTCTGACCTTCGTGCCATTCGATGCCATTCCGTGGATTCCTGCGCCATACTTCGCTCCAATATGTTCTGCTTGACCCTAGAGTGGCCAGAGACTGTGTTCGTGGCAAGTCAGGTTGAGTTAGGTTACGTTTGGTTAGGTTCGGTTAGGCTATGCTTGGTTAGGATAGCTATGACCGTACTTTGCATTGTGATTCGGTGGATTCCTGTGATCTGCTGTGCTTTGCTACTCTGTACTCGGCTCAGATGAGGCCGGAAGCAGTGGTCGCGGCAAGTAATGTTGAGCTTTGCTACGTTCGGTGAAGATAGGTTAGATCAGTTTGTGTTAAGTTATCTTCAAGTTTTGTGTCATACACTGCATATCGGTGGATTCCTATGCTCAACATGGCAATACTATATTACGCTCGACCCTGGGGAGGCGAGCA
>NW_016979617.1:0-660 GCF_001483705.2 Eufriesea mexicana | reverse complement strand
ACAATTTTCCACAGAGATTCTATAGCACTGCAATGGCTACAACACGCTTATAGAATCGTACCTTCTTATTTATCGATGAAAGTTAGCTCACCACGATATTAGACGAACATATGAATGAAAGTGTACATTCCAGACAGATTCAATCAATAGCATTGCAGTGGCCATAGCGCGCCAATAGATTCTTTCCACATTATTTATGCATGAAAGTTGGCTCGCCACGATATTAGACGAAAATGTCAATAAAACTGAATTTTCCATCCAGATTCTATAGCATTGCAATGGCTATAGCACGCTAATAGTACCTTACGTCAACTTTCATACGAGGAAGTTAGCTCATCACGATATTAGTTGAAAATGTCAATAAAATTTAATTTTCCAGCCAGATTCTATAGAATTGCAATGGCTATAGCACGACAAATGATCCTTCCTCCTTATTTATGCAAGAAAGTAATTTCGCCACAGTATTAGCCGAAAATGTTAATAAAATTCATTTTTCGAGCCAGATTCTACAGCATTGCAATGGCCATAGCACGTCAATAGAATCCTTCCTCCTTATGTATCCAAAAAAGTAAGCTCACCACGATATTAGTCGAAAAAGTTAATAAAATTGAATTTTCCGACCAGATCCTATAGCACTGCAATGGCTATAGCACGCCAATA
>NW_016979616.1:0-496 GCF_001483705.2 Eufriesea mexicana | reverse complement strand
ACAGGTTATATATGTTGAATAGACTACTTCTCTGGCAAGTAGATGGCTGTATTTGCCATTGGAATGTAGGCGATAGGCGACCTATTCACCAAGCTGTAACAGGTTATCGATTTTGAAAAGACCTTTTTTCTGGCAAGTAGACAACTGTACTTGCCATTGTTTGAAGGCGTTAGGCGACCTATTCACCAAGCTATAACAGATTATAGATTTTGAATAGTCCTATCCTCTGGCAAGTAGATAGCTGTACTTGCCATTGGATTGAAGGCGTAAGGCGACCTATTCGCCATGCTATATCATGTTACTGATTTTGAATAGACCTATTCTCTGGCAAGTGAATGGCTGTGCTTTCCATTGGATTGAAGGCGTTAGGCGCCCTATTCGAAAAGCCATAACAGATTATGGATTTTGAATAGACCTAATCTCTGGCAAGTTGATGGCTGCACTTGCCATTGGATTGATGCCGTAAAGCGATCTATTCACCATGCTATATCAGGTT
>NW_016979615.1:0-511 GCF_001483705.2 Eufriesea mexicana | reverse complement strand
TCCACTGCGATTATTAGGATTTCTGCGGCCTTCTCTCCAATAGCGTGTTCCACTTGACTCTGGCGAGGCCAGAAATAGTGGTTGCGGCACGTAAGGTTGGGTTAGGTTACGTTTGGTTATGTTGCGGTTGGTTATGTCAGTAGAGGATAGCCTTCACTTTAGTGCGATAGTCTGCTATTAAGCAGATTTCTGCTCCCTACAGTGCTTTAATATTTTCAGTTTGGCTCTGGAAAGGCCAGCAATAGTGGTCTCGTTTACGTTGAGTATCGTTACGTTCGGATTAGTAAGCTTAGGATAAGTTTGGTCTGGATAGCTTTGGCTTTTGCGATATACACTGCTTTTCGGTGTACTTCTGCGACCTACTGCGCTCTAGTATGTACTGCTTGGCACAGAGGAGAACAGAAATAGTGGTCAAAGCACTTCAGGGTGGGTTAGGATACGTTCGGTTATTTTACGGTTCTCTAGGTTATAAGATAGCTGTGCCTTTAGTGCTATAGCCTGCTATTCGGTT
>NW_016979614.1:0-1013 GCF_001483705.2 Eufriesea mexicana | reverse complement strand
ATTATAGCCGCAGAATGACTTTATCCACTGATGATGTAAATTCCAACGCAATAGTAGATTAAACAATGTATATAACGATTATGGCTTGAGGTTTTTCCAATTGACAGAAAGGTACTAATTACATCCACCGATATAGCAGCGTAGCCGTGATGTTAATCTGTTCAATAACTATTCCCTTTCTATATCAATTCTGGAATAGCAAAGTACAGGTTCACTGAGCCTACAGATATTAACGATTGACAACATAGTACTGTGTGCAGGCACCACCGCAGTTATGTATACGCTGTGCTACTTTGTTCACTAATTACGTAAATTCGAGTGTGATCTCAGATTTATATATGTATGGTACGGCTACGTCCTGTGAAAATTGCAATTGACTGTACGGCATTTAGTACATCCTCCAACAAATCGCTGCTGCTGTTGGATTAATCTGTTCACTGATGACGTATATACCAGAGCAATTCTAGAACAAGAAATGATGATCCATTATCCCTCCAGATATTGACAAATGAGAATACAGAAGTGCGTGCAGCCATCATCACAGTATTGTTGCCGTTGACTATTTTTGTTCACTAATGGCGTATGTTTGACCAAAAGTCTAGAATAATCAACGTATGTTACGATTACGCCTTGAGATGTTACCAATTAACAGTGCGGTACCCATTACGTTCAGAAATATAGCCCTGTAGCCGTTGGATTGGTCTGCTCAATGTCGAACTCTATTGTATCTGAATTCAAGAACAACGGAATCCTGATCCGCAGAGCCTAGACATATCAACAGTTGACAACAATGTACTGAGTAGAGCCAGCACCACAGTAATGCAGACGGTGGACTACTATGTTCAATGATGATGGGAATTCTAAATTCTTGCGTATTCTTGAGCAACCTATGTATAGTGCGTTTATGGCTAGTGATACTTACAAATCACAAAATTAGCACTTCCTCCAACAGAGAATTGTAGCCCTTGTTTCAAGTTGATCACTGCAGATGCATATTCTACAGCAATTGCAGA
>NW_016979613.1:0-1297 GCF_001483705.2 Eufriesea mexicana | reverse complement strand
TGGCGTGCTATAACCATTGCAATGATATAGAATGTGCCTGGCAGATTCAATATTATTGACAGTTTCGACTAATATCATGGTGATCTAACTTTCTTGCATAAATATGGAGGAGAGATTCTACTGGCATGCTGTAGACGTTGAAATGCTTTGGAATCGTCCTGGAAAATTCAATTTTAATGTAATTTTCGACTAATATCGTGGTGAAATAACTTCCTTGCATAAGTAAGGAGGAAATATCCTTTTGGAGTGATTGGAGTGCTATTGAGATTGCAATGTCGTAGAGTCTGGCTGGAAAATTCAATTTTATTGACATTCTTGACTAATATCGGGGAAAGCTGACTTTCCTGCATAAACAAGGTGGAAAGAATCTATTGGTGTGCTATAGCCATTTCAATACTATAGAATCTGGCTGGAAAGTTCAATACTATTGACAGTTTCGACTATTATCGTGGTGAGCTATCTTTCTTGCCTGAATAAGAAGGGTAGATACTATTGGCGCGCTATAGACATTGCAATGATGTAGAATTTTGTTGGAAAATTCAGTTTTATTGAGATTTTCGGCTAATATCGTGGTGAGTTATCTTTCTTGCATATATTAGGTGGATAGATACTATTGGCGTGCTATAGGCATTGCAATGCAATTGAATCCTCGTTGAAAATTCCATTTTATTGACATTTTCGTCTAATTACGTGGTGAGCTAACTTTCTTGCTTAAACAAGGAGGATATATTATATTGACAAGCTGAAACCATTGCAATGTTATTGAACCTGGCGGGAAAATTCAATTTCATTGACATTTTCGAATAATATTGTGGTGCGCTGCCTTCCTTCCCTAACTAAGGGGGAAAGTTACTTCTGAAGTGCTATAGCCATTGCAATGCAGTTGAATCTGGCTTGAAATCTCAATTTTATTGACATTTTTGACTAATACCGTGGAGAGCTAACTATCATGCATAAATAAGGACGAAAGATTCTATTGGCGTACAATAGCCATTTAATGCACTGGAATCTGGCTGGAAAGTTCAATTTTATTGACAGTTTCGACTAATATCGTGGTTAGCTGTCTATATTGCATAAACAAGGAGTTTAGATTCTACTGGCGTGCTATAGCCACTGCAATGATATAGAATGTTGTTGGGAAATTCAATTTTATTAACATTTTCGATTAATATCGTAGTGAGCTAACTTTCTTGCATAAATAAGGATGAATGATCCCAGTGGCTTGCTATAGCCATCGCAATGCTGCTGAATCTGGCTGGAAAATTCAATTTTACTGACATTTTCGACTAATATCGTG
>NW_016979612.1:0-741 GCF_001483705.2 Eufriesea mexicana | reverse complement strand
TCTTATTTATTACAGAAAGAAAACGAAAATATAAATAATCGTTAGATACAGGAAATACAAAACCTATCGCTCATGTAAGTATTAATTATTAAATTAAACATTGTGTAAGAAAGTTGCTATAATTCCAACTTTGCTGTGCAGCTATAAAAGTTCATAAATTAACCACAGAAATTAAGTGATTTGTTAATTTTTCTCCAAGTGAACAGGAGAGTACATAGGAAATGAGAAAAAATTGCAAAAAAACGCTGGAAGCATTGTTGTGTCCAGGTGTGCCTGTATCATGCAAAAGAATGTAAGCTTTCTCTGAACATAACCTTCAATTGTAATTAAATAGTATAAGTTATGAGCCATTGTTTTTCCACCTTTTATTAGTGATAGCAGAGCTTGGTTGTGAAAAAATAATATTCTGTTGAATTAAACAGGCATGTGCAACAGTAAAAAAATATTGGATTCATGGAATGTCACCAGCGTAGAGCCATTAGATGCCAAGAATTATATTTTATAGCAAAAAAAAATTGAAGCAGCAATACAAATATATTATGATATGTTTATTGGATTCTAGGTTGGCTAACCATATAACATACAAAATAGAAATCTTTGATGGTCAAATAAAGATTCAGAAAATGGAGATGGCTTAGGCAAATAGAAAGGAATGAAATTAACTTAGGTGATGGCCTGTTATAACAACTAAATATAGAAAATACAGTGAGATTGAAAGGTATGTTGTATTTCTTATCTAAA
>NW_016979611.1:0-475 GCF_001483705.2 Eufriesea mexicana | reverse complement strand
CCAGCAATAGTATTCTCGGCAACGCAGGTTTTGCAAGTATACGTTCGGTTATGTTAGGTTAGGTTAAGCTCGATCTGGTAACACAGACTTTCCTGCTATACACAGCTGTTCGTTGAATTCGTGCGCTGTACTTTGCTCTGTTATATTATGCATAGCCCTGGGAATGCCACCAATAGTGGCCGCGGCACGATACGTTGAAGTACGCTACGTTTGGTAAGGTTATGTTGACTTGGGGTACGTCTGGATAGATATGACTGATATGCTATACACTGCGATTCCATGGAGTTCTGCGCTTTGCTGTCCCCTAGTTAGTTCTTCTCGACTCTGGGGAGGCCAGGAGTTTGCTCAGGATGTGTTAGGTATAGTGTCTTTACGTCCGTTTTTGTTAATCTTGGACATATTAGGATAGGGTAACTGTGACTTTTGTGCTATCCACTGCTATTGGGTGGTCCTATGCGCACTAGTGTGCTCTAGT
>NW_016979610.1:0-1004 GCF_001483705.2 Eufriesea mexicana | reverse complement strand
GTGTATGGACGGAATAATCAATGAATGGATTAGTGTATCGAAGGATGGAAGTACGAATGGATGGATTTATCGATATATGGACGGTGGATGAATGGGTGCATGTATGGATGAATGTACGGATGTGTGTAAGAATGTATGTATGGATGTATGTACGGATGAATGTATGCGTGTATGTATGAATCTGTGTATTGATGTGAGCATGAATGCATGGATGGATTGATGGATTGATGGATGGAAGTATGGATGGAAGGACGTATGGATCGAAGGATGTATGGATGGGTGGATGTTTTGATGGATGGATGTATGGAAGTATGGATGTATGTATGGGTGTATGTATGGATGGATAGCTGTATGGTTGGGTGGAAGTGTGGATGGATTGAGGTATGGATGGCCGAATGTACTGATGTATGGATGTATGGATTTATATATGTATTGATGAATGGATGGATGGTTGTATCGAATGATGGAAGGTCGAATGGACGGGTTTATGGGTGTATTGCGGTGTGGATGTATGGATGTATACATGGATGGGTGTGTGAATGGAAATGTTTATGGATCGATGGATGTATGGATGGGTGGATCTATGGATGGGCAGATGTATGGATGGATTGATATATGGAAGGATGGATGGATGGATGGATGGATGTATGTATGGATGGATGGCTGTATGGGTGGATTTATGTATGAATGGTTTGAGGTATGAATGGACCGATGTACGGGTGTATGGATGTATGGATGTATATATGTATGGATGTATGGATGTATGGACGTATGGCGTTATGGATGTATCGATGTATGGAAGTACGAATGGATGGATTTATGGATATATGGACGGTGGATGTAGGGACGTATGTATGGATGTATGTATGGATGTATGTATGGATGAATGTATGCGTATATGTATGGATCTGCGTGTTGATGTGTGTATGGATGCATGGATTGTTGGATGGGTTGGTGAATGGAAGTATGGACGGAAGGACGTATGGATCGATGGATGTATGAAT
>NW_016979609.1:0-862 GCF_001483705.2 Eufriesea mexicana | reverse complement strand
GTAGAAATCCACCGTAAAATAGTCTACGCCTAGAAAGTCAAAGCTATCCAAACCTAATCCAAATGAACATAATCTAACTTACCGTAACGTAACTCAACCGAACGTGCCTATCTCAATATTGCTGGCCACCAAAGAGTCAAGCAGAATGTACTACAGCACGGTAGAGCGTAGGATTTCCAACGAAC
The DNA here is from genome assembly GCF_001483705.2 of Eufriesea mexicana. Lineage (NCBI taxonomy): Eukaryota > Metazoa > Arthropoda > Insecta > Hymenoptera > Apidae > Eufriesea > Eufriesea mexicana. The sequence continues at coordinate 677 of NW_016979609.1, read as the reverse complement.
AGCAGTATGTATCACAGTAGTCAAAGCCATCGTAACCAAACCTAACCGAAACTAGCCTAACCAAACGCAAGAAAATCCAACGTCACGTGCCTAGACCACTGTTTCTGGCCTCCCCAGTGCCAAGCGGAACGTACCATAGCGCAGTAGAGCGCAGAAATCCAACGAATAGCAGTGTATAGAGCAAAAGTCGAAGCTATCCTCTCCTTACGAAAAAAATCGTAACATAGTCAAACGTTACCTAAACAGCATAACCTGCAGCGACCACTATTGGTAGCCTCCTCAGTGTCGAGCAGAGTATATTATAGCACAGTAGAGCACAGAAATCCACCGAAAGGCAGCGTATAGCGCAAAAGTCAAGGTTATCCCATGCCAACCTGTCCAAACGTAAGGTAACCAAACGCTACATAACATAACCTAACGTGCAGTCACTACTTCTGCTGGAGACCCCAGGGCCAAGCAGAATATGCTACTGCGCAGCAGAGCGTAGAAAACCATGGAATAACAGTGTATAGCACTAAAGTCAAGGCTATCTTAACGGAAAATCGCCAAAGGTGTCCTACCCAAGCGTGACATATCCCACCTTGACGTGCCGAGACCACCATTGCTGTCCTGCCTGGAGGCAAGCAGGAAATGCTAAAGCGCATTAGTGAGCAGAAGTTCTCCGAATAGCAGTGTAT
>NW_016979608.1:0-627 GCF_001483705.2 Eufriesea mexicana | reverse complement strand
GCCGCGACCACTGACGCAGTCTCCCCCAAAGCCAGGCGGAATATGTTAGAGCACAGTAGATCAAAGGAGCCCACCACATAATATGGTATGGAACGAAAGTCAGAGCCATACTATCCGAACATAACCTAGCCTAACGAAACCAAACGTAACCTAACTCAAACTAAGGTGCCACGACCACCACTGGTTGCCTCCCCAGAGTCGAGCGGAGTATAGGAGAGCAATGTAGAGTGCGGAAATGCACCGTTTAGCAGTGTACATCACAGTTCAGTAGTCAAAGAAATCCTAACAAAACCATCCTAACCGAACCCAACGTTACGTAATCTATCACAACCTGGCGTGCAAGGACCGCTATCACTGACCACCATAGAGCCAGGCAGAGCATATAAGTTCACATTATAGCGCAGGTATCCTGCGAATAGCAGTGTATAGCACAAACGTCGAAGTTGCCTATCCTGACTTAGCCAAACGTAGCTTACACGAACGTAACCTAACTCAACCCAACACGACGAGGCAAACAGAATGTACTGGAGCACAGTAGTGCGCAGAGATTCACCACGTTGGAGTGTATATCAAAAAAGTCAAAAATAACCAAGCCACACCTGACCTAACCTGACTTAACCAATCGTA
>NW_016979607.1:0-399 GCF_001483705.2 Eufriesea mexicana | reverse complement strand
TACACACCTATTCGGAGGATACCGGCGCTCTATTGTGCTCTAGTATGTCCGGCCTGGCTCGGGGAGTGCAACAATGACGGTGACGGCACGATAGGTTGGGTCAGGCTATGTTTGGCTATGTATCGTTGGATTGGGTTGGGCTTGAGTAGCTCCGACTTCTTTGATATACACTTCGATCGTATGGATTTCGGCGTTCTACTCTTCACTAACGTGCTCCGATTAACTCTGGGGAGGCCAGGAATATTGTCCACGGCACGTTAGGTTGAGTTGTGTTACGTTCGGTTAGGTTGGTATAGGCTAAGTATGGTCGGGATAGTTTTAACTTTTGTGCTGTATACTGATATTCCGTGGTCTTCTGCATCCTATAGCGCTCTAGTATGTCCTGCTTGTCTCTGGGGA
>NW_016979606.1:0-654 GCF_001483705.2 Eufriesea mexicana | reverse complement strand
TATGGCGGAATGATACTATTGGCGTGCTGTAGCATTTGCAATGCTATAGAATCAGGATGGAAACTTCAATTATATTGACAGTTTCGACTAATATCGTTGGGAGCTATCTTTTTTGCATAATAAAGTGTGGTAGATACTATTCGCGTGCTGCAGCCATTGCAATGCTGTACAACCTCTATAGAAAGTTCAATTTTATTGACATTTTCGAATAATATCGTGGTGAGCTATCTTTCTTTCATAAATAAGAAGGAAAGATTCTATTGGCGTGCTATGGCCGTCGCAATGCTATGGAATCTGCCTGGAAAGTTCAATTTTATTCCATTTTCGACTAATATAATGGTGAGCCAACTTTCTTGCATAAATAAGGAGGAAATATTCAATTGGCGTGCTATAGCTATTGCAACCCTATAGAATCTGTGTGGCAATTTCAATTTTATTGTTTTTTATTGTCATTTTCGACTAATATCGTGGTGAGCCAACTTTATTGTATAAATACGGAGGAAAGATTCAATTGGCGTGCTATAGCCGACGCAATGCTATAGAATCTTGAAGGAAATTTCAATTTTATAGACATTTTCGACTCATATCGTGGTGAGCGAACTTCCGTGCATAAGTAAGGAGGAAAGATGCTTTTTGAGTGCTGTAGCCATTGCA
>NW_016979605.1:0-1066 GCF_001483705.2 Eufriesea mexicana | reverse complement strand
ATGGTTACGCTCGGAACGGTATTGTCATTTGTCAATATCACTGTCGGTATATGGTCTATCCGTTTATCATTCCAGAATTGCTATAGAGCTTAAATTATCATTGAACAGATTAATCTAGGGGCTAAGGTGCTGTGATGATGCCAACGATCTGTACTGTGTTTTCGGCTGTTAACGCCTCGGGTGATTATGTATCTGCCTTTTGCCATCCAGAATTTGCTATAGAATTTCATCACCAGTGAACAGATTTATCGAACGGCAACAGTGCTCCCATGATTGCTATACTTCGCACTACATTGGCATATGTCAATATCTATGTCGATAATTTCTCTATATAATAACTATTGAAGAATATCTGCGGAATTTATATAATCACAGAGCAAATCAACCTTCGGCTACTGTACTGTGATGATGGCTGTACTCAGCACTCTTTGTCGTTTGTTTGTATCTCGAGCACAGATGAACGTAGCTTTTCACAACCCTAGAAATGCTATTGAGCTTAAGTCATCATTTAAGAGACAATTCCAAAAGCTTCAATACTCTGTTGCTGGATGTACTGAGTACCGTTCTGCCAGTTGCAAATATCTGCGGCCATAACATACATTGACACTGATTATTCTGACATTGCAATATTATTTGAACCAATAGCGTTCTAACGAGGCATCGACTACGGTACTGCAGTGACTGATGTACTTAGCACTGTGTTGTCAACTGTTAATATCTCGAGTGATAATGGACCTGTCTTTTTCCATCCTAGAGTTACTGGAGGAATTATATCGTCAGTGAACGGATTAATCCATCGACTGCAGTGCTCTGTTGGTGGATATACTACGCAACGTACTGTCAACTGTACATGTCTCTAGCGAAAGCCATAATATACAATGAGTACTACATAATTGCTTTGGAATCTACATACTCTGTTAGCAACGTAATCCAGCGAATACAGTAATGTTGTGGTGTATGTCCTCAATACGGTGTTGCCAATTGCTAGTATCTCGAGCGATAATGTATTTGCCATTCCTCATGCTCTAATTGCTACAGAAACTTAGTCATAGTTGATCAGAGGAGA
>NW_016979604.1:0-1453 GCF_001483705.2 Eufriesea mexicana | reverse complement strand
GGTATCGATCACCCGCCGCAGGAGCTCGGGGTCCATACGCTCGGTCACGGGGGGCGCCCATGATCATAACTTCCCCAATACTAATTTATAGGGGCGTCCCCACGGATCGCTTTCGAGCGTCGAGTGTAGTTCGTCCCATTGCCGAGCTGCACAAAAGTCAGAGATACCCTAACATAACCTCTCCTAACCTAACCTAACCGAGCGTACCCTAACTAAACATAACGTGCCGCCGATACCATTGCTGGCATCGCCAGAGCCAGCAGAGTATATTAGAGCAATATAGAGCGCAGAGGCACACCGAATAGCAGTATACAGCACAAAATTGGAAGCTACACTGCCCTAACCTAGAGAAGCATAACACAAACAAACGTAACCTGACTCAAACTAACGAGCGTAGACCACTATCGCTGAGCCCCACAGTGCAATGCAGAATAAACTAGGGCACAGTAGAGCGAGGAAAGCCACTAAATAGCAGTGTATATCACAAGAGTCGAAGATATCTTGACATAACCCTACCTAACCTAACCAAACCAAACATAGAATAACTGAACCTAACGAGCAGAGGCCTCTATTGCTAGCCTACGCATGGCCAGGCAGAATATAGTAGAGAACGGTAGAGCGCAGTAATCCACCGAATAGCTGTGTATAGGACAAAGGTCTAAGCCATACTATGCTAACCTGAACAAACGCAAAACTTCCAAATGCAACCTAACCCATACAAACTTGCCGAGACCAATTCTGCTGGCCTCCCCATAGCCTAGCAGAGTACACTAGAGCGAAGGAGAGCGCAGAAATCCACCGGATAGCAGTGTAACTCATACAGACATGCCACGAACGCTATTGCTCGCCTCCAGTGGGACATGCAGATGCAAGAAGCGCAATTCGGCATGCAGGCATCGAACGAATAGCAGTGTATATTATAAAAGTGGAAGCTATCCTGACCAAACCTATCCTAACCTGGACATGCCAAGCGTAACCCAAACCAAAATAGCGCGACGAGAACATAATTGCTGCCCTGCTCGTAGCCAAGCAGAACATATTAGGGGAGAGAAGACCGCAGAAGCCCATGGAATCGCAGTGCAGATCACAATAGTCGACGCCACCCTATCCTGTCATAGCCAAGCGTAACATAAACGAACGTAGCTTGACTCAAGGTAACGCTCCTAGTACACAATTTCTCGCCTCTCCAGAGCCAAGCATAATATACTAGAGCAGAGTAGAGGGCAGTAGTCCGCCGCCTTGGGGTGCAAAGCAGAGACGTAGAAAGTATAGTAACCACACCTGACCTAACCTAACCAATCCAAACCTAACCAATCCCAAACGGACGTGCCTTGCCCTGTATTGCAGATCTGCCCTTCGCCAAGCAGGGCAAATTCGAAGGGAGTAGGCAGCAATGGCCTATATATTGGCAATGTGTAGCACCAAAGTCAAAGATATCCTATCCTAATACAAA
>NW_016979603.1:0-1678 GCF_001483705.2 Eufriesea mexicana | reverse complement strand
GTGCGGTGGAATTCTGCGCTCTACTGTGTTCTAGTATGTCCTGCTTGGCTCTGTGTCAGCGAGTATTATTGGTCTGGGATTGTTAGGATAAGTCAGGTTACTTTTGCTTATGTTACCTTCGGTTAGGTTAGGAACGGGTAGCTTTGACTATTGTGCTATGCAGTGGAATTCTATGGGTTTCTGCCCCCTCCTCTCCTCTAATGTCTTCTGCCTTGCTCTGGGGAGGGCGGCAATAAAGGTCTCGGCACGTTAGTGCGAGTTATGTTACGTTTGGTTAGGTTAGGATAGGATATCTCCGACTTTTGTGCTATTCACTGGAATGCGATGGATTTCTGCCCGCTACTGTGCTATAGGCCGCTCTCCGTACCACTGTGATGCCAGCAATGGTGGTCTGTTCACGTTTCGTTGTGTTAAGTTGCGTTTGTATATGTTAAGTTTGGCTAGGTTAGGACAGGCTACTAAGACTTTCGTGTCTTACACTGCTACTCCGTGGCTTTCTATGTCTACTGTGCTCTACTACATTCTGCTTGGCTACGGGGAGGCCAGGAGCAGTGGTCGCGTCACGTCGCGTTGAGTTATGCTACGCTTGGTTAGGTAAGGTTAGGTCTCCTTAGGTTAGGGTATCTACGGCCTTTGTGCTATTCACAGCAATGCGGGGGATTTCTGCGCACTAATGTTGTCTAACATGGTCTGCTTTGCTCTGGGGAGGCCAGAAATTGTGGTCGCGGCGCGTTAGGTCTTGATAGGTTACGTGTGGTTAGGTTAGGTTTGTTTTGGCTAGGTTAGGTTATCTTCGACTTCTGTCCTGTACAGCGTGTTGCGGAGGACTTTTGCTCCCCACTGCGCTCTAGCATGCTCTGCTTCTCTGGGATGCCGGAAATGGTGGTCTCCGAAGTTTAGATTGAGATTGGTTAGGTTCGGTTGGCTTAGGTTGGTATGTGTCGGATCAGGATAGCTTCGACTTTTCTGCAGTACATTGCCGTTCCTTGGACTTCTGCGTTCTACTCTGATTTAACATGATCTGTTTGTCGATGGAGAGGCCGCCGGTATTGGACTCGGCTTGTTACATTTAGTTGGTCTACGTTACTTTTGGTTAGATTCGGTCAAGGAATGTTAAGGTACCTAAGCCGTATGTTCTCTTCGCTGCTGTTTAGTGTCATGCTGCGCTCTGCTGTTCTCTAGTGTTTTCCGCTTGGCTGCGCGGATTTCAGTAATAGTGGTCTCGGCAAGGTAGGTTATGTTATGTTGTGTTGAGTATGTGTCGATTGTTTAGGTTAGGGGAGCACAGCTTTGACCTTTGTGCTATACGCTCTTACTCAGTGGATCTCTGCCCTCTATTTTGCTGCATCACGCTCTGCTTGACCATGTGGACGCCTGAATTGTGGTCACTCACGTTAGGTTTCGATATTTTACGTGTGGTTAGGTCAGGTATGTTTAGGTTTTGTTAGGGTAGCATCGACTTTTATGCTATACACCGCTTTTCTGTGGATTTCTGCGTTTTACATTGCCCCAATATTCTCTGATTGGTTCTGGGGAGGGCAGCAATTTTAATCTCGTCACGTTATGTTGAGTTAGGCTACGCTTGGTTAGGTTAGCGTAGGGCAGATTGGATTAGGGTGTCTTCGAATTCTGTGCTATACACTGCTAATCGATGGATTTCTGAGCTCTAATGTGCTCC
>NW_016979602.1:0-332 GCF_001483705.2 Eufriesea mexicana | reverse complement strand
CTACCGCCATTGCTGGCCTCCACAGAGCCAAGCATAGCGTATTAGAGCAGTGTTGTGCGCACAACTCCACCGAACAGCAGTCTATAGCACAAAAGCCACGACTATCCTGGTTTAACCCGACCCAACCTAACCTAAACAAACGTAACCAGACAAAACCTAACGCGCGGCGGCCATTATTTTTTGCCACCTCGGAGCAAAGCAGAGCATGCTTGATCACAGTGGATCGCAGAAATCCAACGAATAGCAGTGTATAGCAGAAAAGTCACAGATATTCCATCCCAAACTAACCAAACATGACATGTCCAAATGTAACCTAACCCGACCTAACGTGC
>NW_016979601.1:0-729 GCF_001483705.2 Eufriesea mexicana | reverse complement strand
GCAATGATATAGAATGTGCCTGGCACATTCAATTTTATTTACATTTTCGACTAATAACGTGGTGAGCCATCTTCCTTGTATAAGTAAGCAGGGAAGATGCTTTTTTCCTGCTATAGTCATTGCAATGCTGCAGAATCGGCCTGGAAAGTTCGATTTTATTGACATTTTCGACTAATACCGTGCTGAGCAAACTTTCTTGCATGAACAAGGAGGAATGATTATATTGGCAAGCTATAACCATTGCAATGCCAAAGAATCTGGCTGGAAAAATAAATTTGATTGACATTTACGACTAGTATGGTGCAGAGCTAACTTTCTTCCATAAGTCAGGAGGAAAGATTCTGTTGGCATGCTATAGGCATTGCAACGCTATAGAATCTTGCTGGAAAATTAAATTTTATTGTCATTTTCTGCTAATATTGTGGTGATAACTTCCTTCCCTAAGTAAGGAGGAAAGATCCTTCTGGAGTGCTATAGCCATTGCATTGCAGTAGAATCTGGTTGGAAAGATCAATTTCATTGACAATTTCGACAAATATCGCGGTGAGCTAGCTTTCTTGCATAAACAAGAAGGAAAGATTTTGTTGGCAAACTGTAACCATTGCAATGATGTAGAATCTTGCTGGAAAATTCAATTTCATTGGCATTTTCGACTAACATCGTGGTGAGCCATCTTCCTTGTATAAGCAAGGAGGGAAGATCATTTTGGCCTGCTATAGCCACAGCAAT
>NW_016979600.1:0-494 GCF_001483705.2 Eufriesea mexicana | reverse complement strand
ACCACTCTCCTCTTATATGTGCTGCTTGGCGCTAGGGAGGCAGGCTATAGTTACGTTCGGTTATGTTACGTTAGGTTAGGTTGGGATAGGGTAACTTTGACTTTGTGTTATACACTGCCATTCGGTGGCTTCCTGCGCTCTCCGTTGCTCCCCAGTAATCCACTCGACTCTGGGGAGGTCAGCAACGGAGGTCGTGGCAAAATAGCTTGGGCTAGTTAACGCTTCGTTAGATTAGGGTATGTCAGGTTTGGCTAGGAAGTCTTTGACATTTATGATGTACACTGCTATTCTGCGCGTACCTGCGTTCTAAGGAGCTCTTGTATATACTGCTTGGCTACGCGGAGGCCAGCTGTAGTGGCCTCGGCACATTAGTCTGTGTTACGATGCGTATGGCAGTGTTACGTTTGTTTAGGTTATGGGAAGATAGCTTCTACTCTTGTGCTGTACAATGCTATTCGGTGGATGTTTGCGCACTACATAGCTCCTCTATACTC
>NW_016979599.1:0-2097 GCF_001483705.2 Eufriesea mexicana | reverse complement strand
TTTGTATGGGTTAGGTAAGGCTACGTTAGGTCGGAGTATGTTTGACTTTTGTTCTACACACTGCAATGAGGTTGATTTATAAGCCCTGCTGTTCGCCAGTATACTCTGCTTGGACCTGGAGTGACAAGCAGTAGTTGCCTCGGCACGATAGATTGAGCTATGCAACGCTTGGATGTGTTGCGTTTGGTGAGGTTATGATGGGATGTCCTACACTTATGTGCTATACACTGCTTCCCGTGTATTCCTACGCTCTACAGTGCCCTAGTATATTCTGCTTGGTTCTGGGGATGCCAACAGCAGTGCTCGCGTCATGTTAGGTTGAGTTAGACTACGTTTAGGTATGTTACGTTTGGCTAGGTTAGGACAGGAGACTTTGCCTTTCGTGTTATACACTGCTTTTCTGTGGATACCTGTGATATGCTATGCTCTACTATAATCTGCTTGTCAGCGCGGATGCCACCAGCAGTGATGGCGGTGGGTTATGTTGAGTTATGCCACTTTCGTTTAGGTTAGGTGAGGACAGGTTAGGTTATGGTATCTTCGACCTTTGTGCTATACACTGCTATACGCGTATTTCTGTGATCTACTGCATTCTAGTATTTTCTGCCGCGTTCTGGGGAGGCAAGCAATAGTGGTCTCGGCACGTTAGGTTGGGCTAGGTTACGTTTGCTTAGGTTTGGTTGAGAGAGTTTCAGTTGGAATTTCTTTGAGTTTTGTGCCATACACTGCACGTCGGTTGATTTCTGCTCCCTACATTGCACAACTATGCTCTGCCTGGATCTTGGGAGCCGAGGAATAGTGCTCATGGCACGTCAGTTTGGGTTATGTTACGTTTGGTTTGGATATGTTAGGTTAAGTTTGTATACGGTAGCTATGACTTTCGTGCTGTACAATGGTATTCGCTGGACCTCTGCGATCTACTGTGTTCTGCTACACTCCGTTTGGCTCTGGGAGGCAAGGAGCTGTGGTCGCGTCACGTTATGTTGAGATATGCTACGTTTGGTTGGGTTAGGTTAGGTCATGTTAGGACAGGATGTCTTCGACTATTGTGCTATACACTGCTATTCGGAGGATTTGTGCCTTCTGCTGTGCTCTACCATGTTCTGCTTGGCTCTGTGGAGGCCAGCAATATTGGTCTTGTCACGCTATGTTGAGTTACACTACGTTTAGGATGGCTAGGTTCGGACATATTAGTTTAGTTTATTTTCCACTTTTGTGCTATGCACTGCAATGCGGTGGTCTTCTGCCCTCTACATTGCTCTACTGTACTGTGCTCAACTATGGGGATTAGAGCAATGGCGGCGCGGCACGTTAGGCTGTGTTAGGTTACGTTTGGTTATGCTTGGTTGGGCTAAGTTTAGTTGGGCTCGCTCTGTCTTTCGTGATATAGACTGTTATTCGGTGGACTTCTGTGATCTAATGTGCTCTACTGTATTCTCCTTGGCTATTGGGAGGCCAAAAGCAGTGGCCGTGGTACGTTATGTTCAGTTACGCTACGTTTGGTTAGTATAATTTGGGTCAGGCTATGCTAGGGTATCTACGGCTTTTGTGCTATTCACTGAAATGCGGTGGATTCCTGCGCTCTACCGTGCTCCAGTACATTCTGCTTGTTCCTGTGGAGGCCAGTAGTAGTGGTCTCATCATTTCAGATTCAGTTATGTTACGTTTGGCCATCTTAGGAGAGGCTACTTCGACTTTTGTGCTTTGCACTGCTATTCTCTGGATTTCCGTGTTCTACTGCGTATGTTGGATGCCTGTGATCTAATGTGCCTTAATACACTGTGCTTGACTTTGTGGACGACTGCAGCAGTGGTTGCGGAACGTTTTGTTGAGCAATGCTACGTTTGGTTCGGTTAGGTTGGGTCAGGATAGGTGAGGATACCTTCGACTTTTTCGCTCTTCACTACCATGCGGTGGACATCTGCGCACTACTGCACCCTAGTACATTCGGTTCGTCTCTGTGGAGGCCACCTATAGTGGTATCGTCATGTTAGGTTGAGTAAGGCTCCGTTTGAGTATGCTACGTTTTGCTGCGTTTGGATAGGCTACATTGTCTCTTGTGCCATTCGCTGCCATCTGGTGTATCTCTGCACCCTA
>NW_016979598.1:0-695 GCF_001483705.2 Eufriesea mexicana | reverse complement strand
CGAACGGTGCATAACCACGCCTATCTTGCCGAGACCACATTGCTGGCATCCACAGCGCCAAGTATGGCATATTAGAGCACGGTAGTGCGCAGAAATCCACCAAAGAGCAGTTTATAGCACAAAGGTCGAAGCTGCCCTATACTAAACTAACCTAACGTAAACTAACCGAACTCAACGTAGCTAAACCCAATGTTCCGAGACCACTATTGATGTCCCCTCCCCCTGTGACAAGCAGAGCTAATTACAGCGCAGTAGAGCGCAGAATTCCACCGAATAGCAGTGCATGGCACAAAAGTTAAAGTTATCCTCTCCTATCCTATCCGAACCTAGCATTAGCCGGCGTAACGTAACACAACCTTCCGTGACATGACCGCCATTCCTAGCATCACGAAAGCTAAGCAGAGTATAGCAGAGCAATCTAGAGCGCTGAAATCCACCGAACAGCAGTGCATATCATGAAAGTCGAATATATCCTTACCAAACATGACCACACGTAACGTATGTCACCTTACCTGCCGAAAGCACTATTGCTGGCGTCCACGGAGACAAGCAGGGTGTGATAGCGCACAGAAGAGCGCAGAAGTCCATAGAACAGCAGTTCGTGGCAAAAAAGTCTAAGCTATCGCAACCTTACAAAACGCGACCTAACCTGACGGAGCGTAAACTAACTGAACCTAACATGCCGCGACCGCTAT
>NW_016979597.1:432-724 GCF_001483705.2 Eufriesea mexicana | reverse complement strand
ACGAAGTGCGCAGAAATCCAGTGAATACCAGCGTATAGCACAAAAGCCAAAGGCATCCCAGCCAGACCTAACTTAACCTTACCTAATCAAGCGTACCCTTAACCACCCTATCGAGCCACGACCGCCATTGGCGGCCTCCCCGTGGACGAGCAGAGTATAGAGGAGCAATGTAGTGCGCAGACATCCACCGAATAGCTGCGTATAGCACAAGAGTCAAAGCTATCCTATCCTAACCTAACCCATCGCAATATTACCAAACGTAGCATAACAAAACCTATCGCGTCACGTCCAC
>NW_016979597.1:0-230 GCF_001483705.2 Eufriesea mexicana | reverse complement strand
AAAGCCACCGAAATGCACTGCACACCACAAAAGTCGAAGATATCCTAAACTAACATAAACTAACCAAACTTAACCAAACGTGAAATGACTGAACCCAACGTGCCGCAAGCACTACTGCTGGCCTTCCCAGAGTCCTGCAGATAATAGCAGAGCACGGCAGAGCGTGGAAATCCACCAAAAAGCAGTGTATATCGCGGAACCCAAATATACCCGGACATAACCAAGGCAAA
>NW_016979596.1:0-430 GCF_001483705.2 Eufriesea mexicana | reverse complement strand
CCTAACCCAAACTACCCTAACCTAACCTAACGTAGCCGAACAGTACGTAATGTGCCGCGACCAATATTGCTGGCCTCACCTGGCTCTAGCAGATGAGAGTAAAGCGCAGTAGAGTGCAGGAATCCAACAAACCGTAGTGTATAGCACGAATGTAGAAGCGACCCTAACTAAACTTATCCTAACATAAGCTAACCAATCGCAACATAACCAAACCTAGCTTAACACAATCTATCGTGACATGACCATTATTACTGGCATACCCAGTGTCGAGCAGAGTATAGTGGAGCACAGCAGAGCGCAGAAAGTAAACAATCTTCCATGTACAGCACAAAACGCAGAGGTATCCTGCCCTAACCTGACATAACCTAACCTAAACAAACGTAGAGTAACTCAACCCGACCTGCCGCGACCACAATTGCTGGCATCCCCA
>NW_016979595.1:0-496 GCF_001483705.2 Eufriesea mexicana | reverse complement strand
GACTAATATCGTGGTGAGTTAAATTTCTTGCATAAATATGGAGGAAAGATTCTATTGTCGTGCCATTGCCATTGCAATGCTATAGAGTCTGGTTGGAGAATTCAATTTTATTGACAGTTTCGACTAATATCGTGGTGAGCTAGCTTGCTGGCATAAGCATGGAGGAAAGAACCTTTTGGCCTGCTACAGCCATTGCAATCCTGTAGAATCTGGCAGGAAAATTCAATTTTATTGACATTTCCGACTAATAACGTGGTGAGTTATCTTTCTTGTTTCCATAAATCAGGAGGAAAGATTCTTTTGGCATGCTACAGGCATTGCAATGCTATGGACTCTTGCTGGAAAATTAAATTTTATTGACATTTTCGACTAATATCTTGGTGAGATTGCTTTCCTGAATGAACATGGAAGAAAGATTCTCTTGGCGAGCTAGAGCCACTGCAATGCTATAGAATCTGTATGGAAAATTCAATTTTATTGACATTCTCGACTAATA
>NW_016979594.1:0-941 GCF_001483705.2 Eufriesea mexicana | reverse complement strand
AAATTCACTTTTATTGACATTTTCGACTAATATCGTGGTGATCAAGCTTCCTGGCATAAGTATTGTGGAAAGATGCTTTTGGCGTGCTATAGTCAATGCAATGCTGCAGAAACGGGCAGGAAAGCTTAATTTTACTGACATTTTCGATTAATATCGTGGTGAGCTAGCTTCCTGGCATAAGTATGGAGGAAAGATTCTTTTGGCGTGCTGTAGCCATTGCAAACCTGTAGATTCTGGCAGGAAAACTCAATTTTACTGACATTTTCGACTAATGTCGTTCTAATATCGTGGTGAGTTATCTTTCTTGCATTAATAAGGAGCAAAGATTCTATTGGCTTGCTATTGCCATCGCAATGCTATAGAATCTGGATGGAAAGTTCAACTTTACTGTCATTTTCGACTTATATCGTGGTGAGCTAGCTTCCTTGCATAAGTATGAAGGAAAGATCCTTTTGGCGTGCTATAGCTATTGCAATCCTGTAGAATCTGACAGGAAAATTCAATTTTATTGACATTTTGACTAATATCGTGGTGATTTATCATTCTTCCATAAATAAGGAGCAAAGATGTATATCATTGGCGTGCGATTGCCATTGCAATGCTGTAGAATCTGGATGGAAAATTCAATTTCATTGACATTTTCGACTAATATTGTGGTGAGCTAACTTTCTTGCATAAACAAGGAGGAACGATTATATTGGCAAGCTATAACCGTTGCAATGCCAGATAATCTGGCTGGAAAGTGCATTTTTATTGTCATTTTCGACTAATATCGTGGTGAGCTAACTTCCTTGCATAAGTAAGTAGGAAGGATCCTTTTGGCATACTATAGCCATTGATATGATGCAGAATGCACCTGGCAGTTTCAATTTTATTTTCATTTTCGACTAATATCGTAGTTAGCTATCTTTCTTGCGTACATAAGACGGAAAGACGCTATT
>NW_016979593.1:0-372 GCF_001483705.2 Eufriesea mexicana | reverse complement strand
TACATACAAACGTCCATACATTAATGCATCCATCCATCCATACACCCATACATCCACACATCCGTACATCCATAAATCCATCCATTCATGCACTCATCCATCCGTACGTACATCCATACATACGTCCACACATACATCCATACATCCACGCATACACACATACACTCAACCATACATACATCCGTCCATCCATACACACATCCATGCATCCACTCATCCGTTCATCCATACATTCCAACATCCATACATCCACACATCCATACATCCACATATCCATCCATCCATCGATCCATACATTCATCCATCCACACATCCATCCACCCATCCATCCATCCATACATGCATCCATGCAGACATCAATACATACATCCA
>NW_016979592.1:0-554 GCF_001483705.2 Eufriesea mexicana | reverse complement strand
CGCTCTGCTCATCTCTAATATGTTCTGCATGGCGATGGGCAGGCCAGCAACAGTGTACTCGGCGCGTTAGGTTTACTTACTCCACGTACGGATAGGTTAGGTTAGGACACGTTGGGTTAGGGTTTCCTTGTCTCTAGTGCTATACGATGCTATTTGGTTGCTTTCTGCGCTCTATTCTGCTCCAGTATATTCTGTTTTTCTGTGAGGTGTCCAGCTACAGCGTTCTCGGCACGTTAGGTTAAGCTACGTTACGCTTCTTCATATTACGTTTGGATAGGTTTTTTACCCTTGTGCTATACACTGCTGTTCGGAGGATTCCTGTGCTCTGCATTGCTCTACTATACTCTACACGATTATGGGGAAGCCAGTAATATTATTCTCGCCACGTTAGTTTTAGCTGGCTACCTTTTGCTACGTTATGTTTGCCTGGGTTTGGTTTGGATAGCTTTGGCTTACGTAGTGCACGCTTCTTCTCGATGGGTTTCTGCGCGCTACTGCGTTCTAGTATGAACTGCTTGGCTCCGTGCAGGTCAGCAATAGCGGTCTCGGCACGT
>NW_016979591.1:0-275 GCF_001483705.2 Eufriesea mexicana | reverse complement strand
AAGGAACTCCTTATGAGGTTTAGCATGAGAGAAAGCCGAGGAAATGCACGATAAGAGAAATAGATGCAAGATATACCAGTATCTAGAATTATTAGGATTACTCATATATTTGAATTGTATCATTTGCGGTAGTGTGTATATGTCGATAAATATTGTCATTATAATGATAATTATTACGTTATAACGATATAATGATATGTATTATGAAATACCTTTTTCTCGCAACGGTCCGTGATACGAACATCTACTCAGATTCTAATGTCTATATGTCATTG
>NW_016979590.1:0-834 GCF_001483705.2 Eufriesea mexicana | reverse complement strand
AGGGTAGCTTGGAGTTTTATGCTTTGCACTGTAATTCGTTGGATTTCTGCGCTCTACTGTGCTGTAATATGTTGTGCTTGGCCCTAGGCGTCCAGAAACATTCGGCGTGGCACGTTATGTTCAATTAGGCTATGTTTGGTTAGTTACTGTTGGTTTGGGTTAGGCTCGGGTAGCTCCTACTTTTCTGATATACACTGCGGTTCTATGGATTTCTGTGTTCTACATCCCACTAGCATGTTCTGCTTGGCTCTGGGTTTGCCAGGATCCGTGGCCGCGGCACGTTAGATAGTGTTAGGTTACTTTCGGTTTGGTAAGGTTAGACTAAGTTTGGACAGGGTACCTATCACTTTTGCGATATGCATTGCAATTCGGTTGAATTCTCCCGTCCACTGTGCTCTAGCATGTTCTGCCTGTCTCTGGGAATGGCAGCAATAGCGGTCCCGGCGCGTTAGGTTGTGTTAAGTTAGGGTTGGCTATGCTACGTTTGGTTAGGTTACGATAGCTTTGTCTTTCATGCTATACACTGCCCTACATCGTTCCGCAATGATCTGCTCGTCGATGTGAAGACCAGAAATTGTTGTCTAGGCGCGTTAACTTTATTTAGGCTACATTTGGCTACGTTACGTTTATTTGGGATAGGTTTGGATTGATTTGACTTCAGCGGTATACACTGATATTCGGTGGATATCTACAATCTACCTTGCTCTACTACACGCTGCGTGGCCATGGGGAGCCCAGCAATATTTGTGGCGGCAACTTATGTTCAGTTAAGCTGTGTGTGGTTATGTTCCGCTGGCTCGGTTGGCTTAGGCCTTTCTCGATTCTATGGATTTC
>NW_016979589.1:0-498 GCF_001483705.2 Eufriesea mexicana | reverse complement strand
ATGCTATGGCTACAGCAAGCCAATAGAATCCTTCCACCTTATTTATGCCGAAAAGTTTGCGCAACACCATATCAGTCGATAATGAGCTTTCCGGTCACATTCCTTACTGCAATGCAAGGACTACAGCAGACCAGTGGAATCTTTCTTTCGTATTTATTCAGATTCGACTGCTCACCACGATGTTAGAGTCGATAATGTCAATAAAATTGGACTTTTCAGTCAGATTTTATCCGAATGCAATGTCTATAACAAACCAATAGGATCTTTCCTCCTTATTTATGTAGAATATCTTGCTCACCATGATATTAGTCGAAATTGGCAATAAAGTAGAGCTTCTCTGTCAGATTCTATTGCAATGCTATGGCTATAGCAAACCAATAGGACCTTACCTCGTTGTTTACGTAGAAAAGACTGCTCACCTCATTATTAGTCGACAATGTCGGTAGAATAGATCTTTTCTGACAGATTCTGTTGCAATGGAATAGCCATAGCAAACCA
>NW_016979588.1:354-560 GCF_001483705.2 Eufriesea mexicana | reverse complement strand
AGCTAACTTCCTTGCATAAGTATGGAGGAAAGATCCCTTTGGCGTGCTATAGCCATTGCAATGGAGTTGAATCTGGCTGGAAAGTTCAATTTTATTGACATTTTCGACTACTATCTTGGTGAGCCGACTGCTTTGCATAAGTAAGGAGGGAACATCCTTTTGGCCTGCTATAGCCATTGCAATGCTGCAGAATCGGGCTGGAAAGT
>NW_016979588.1:0-224 GCF_001483705.2 Eufriesea mexicana | reverse complement strand
AATCTTATTGACATTTTCGACTAATACCGTGGTGAGCTAACTTTCTTGCATAAACAAGGAGGAAAGATTATGTTGGCAAACTGTAACCATTGCAATGCTATAGAATCTTGCTGGAAAATTCAATTTCAGTGACATTTTCGACTAATATCGTGGTGAGCCATCTTCCTTGTACAAGTAAGGAGGGAAGATCATTTTGTCCTGCTATAGCCATAGCAATGCTGCAG
>NW_016979587.1:0-303 GCF_001483705.2 Eufriesea mexicana | reverse complement strand
CAGATCGCAGCAGAGCAATCTACGACGTTGAAATCCACAGAATAGCATTGTATAGCACAATGGACAACGCTATCCCACCCAAACTTATCCAATCTTAGCTTAACCAAACGCAACAGAAATCGACATAACCTGACGCGACCACAGCTCCTAGCGTCCACAGACCTAAGCAGATTGTAGTTGCGCGAAGTAGAGCGCAGGAGCCCACAGGATAGCAGTGTGTACCACAATATACGAAGCACGCCGAACATAACGCAGCGGGACCCAGCCTAACCTAACGTATTCTATCTCCTGCTAACGTGCGGC
>NW_016979586.1:0-706 GCF_001483705.2 Eufriesea mexicana | reverse complement strand
ATAGCAAGGAAGTCAAAGTTATCCTTGCCGAACCTAGTCTGATCTGAACTAACCAAACGTAACGTAACACAAATAAAAGTGCCGAAACTTCTGTAGCTGGCCTCCACTGACCCAAGCGGTAGATATTAAAACACAGTAAAGTGCAGAAATCCGCGGATAGGAGTGTATAACACAAAAGTCCAAACTATCCCTTCCTAACCTCACTAAACGTAACATAACCGAACTTAGCTTTGCTCAGCCTAACGTGTCGAGACCACTACTGCTGGCCTTCCTCATGGCCAAGCAGGATATACTAGAGCAAAGTAGAGCGCAGGAGTCCACCG
Source organism: Eufriesea mexicana (assembly GCF_001483705.2). NCBI lineage: Eukaryota > Metazoa > Arthropoda > Insecta > Hymenoptera > Apidae > Eufriesea > Eufriesea mexicana. The sequence goes on along the minus strand of NW_016979586.1, from coordinate 383 downwards.
CATGGCAGTACAAAGCACAAAAGCGGAAGGTACCATAAACGAACCTGACCTCACCTACCCCATCCGAAAGTAGTGTAACTCAACATAACATGATGAAACCAATATTGCTGGACACCCCGGAGGCAAGCAGAACATATTGGGGCACAGCAGAAAGCAAATATCCACCGAATAGCAATATATAGCACCGAAGTCTAGGCTACCGCATCCTACCCTAACTAAACGTAGTCTAAATCAACATAACGTGCGCAGACCGCCATTGATAGCCTCCGCGGAGACAAGCAAATCATTTTAGAGCACATTTGGTCTCAAAAATCCACCGCGTAGCAGTGTTTAGTAAGAAAGCCAAAGCTATCCTGACCTAGCCATACGTATTACATGCAAAC
>NW_016979585.1:1002-2271 GCF_001483705.2 Eufriesea mexicana | reverse complement strand
AGTGAAGTTCTGCGCTCTGCTGCGCTCATGTATATTCTAGTTGGCTTTGTGGGGGCGAGAAGTTGTGGTTGCGGGACGATACGTTGTGATAGGATACGTTCGGCTATGTTACGATTGGCTATGTTGGAACCGGTTATCATTGACTTTTGTGCTGTACACTGCAATGCGGCGGATTTTTGCGCACTACAGCGCCCCAATATCTTCTGCTCAGCTCATGGGAGGACCACAATAGTGGTTTCGGTATGACAGGTCGAGCTATGCTTTGTTCGGTTGGGTTAGTTTCGGCCAAGCTCGGTCATTCTATCTTTGACTTTCGTGCTGTGCCCTGTTTTTCGGTGGGTTTCTGCGCTCGACTGTGCTCTACTATATTCTGCTTGGCTCTGGGGATGCCAGCAACAGGTGTCGCAGCACGTCATGTTAGGTTATGCTACGTATGGTTAGATAAGGTTAGGCCATGTTTGGTTGGGATATCCACGACTTCTTTGCTCTGCACTGATTTTCGGCGTATTTCTCCGCTCTACTTTGATTTACTCTACTCTGCTGGACTCTGGGAATTCGAGCAATAGCGATTGCGGCGCGTTAGGCTGAGTTAGATTACGTTTGGCTATGTTGGGTTAGGTTATGTTTAGTAAGAATAGCTACGTCTTTCGTGCTTTACACTGTTATTCGGGGGACTACTCAGGTCCACTCTGCTCCACTTCATTCTGCTTGGCTATGGGGAGACCAGGCGCTGTGGTCGCGACCAGTTATTTTGAGTTATGCTGCGTTAGGTTAGGCTTAGTTGGCACCGGTTATGCAAGGATATCTACGGCTTTTGTGCTATTTACTAAAATGCGGTGGATTTCTGCGCTCAACTTTGCCCTGGTACATTCTGCCTGTATCTGTGGAGGCCAGCAATAGTGGTCTCGTCAAACTAGTTGAATTTCTGTTACGTTTGGATATGTTACTTCTGGCTAGGTTAGGATAGGCTACTTAGACTTTTTCGGATTACACGGCAATCCGTTTTATTTCCGCGCTCTACGATGCACTGCTATACTCCGTTCGTCCCTGTGGAGACGAGCGGTGGCGGTCGTGGCACGTTAGTTTGAGTTAGGTCACGTTAGGCTTGGTTATGTTAGGTTAAGTTTGGTTGGGACAGCTTGTACTTCCGAACCATGCTCTATTTTGTGGTGGATTCCTGTGACCAACCCTGCTCTAACATATTCTGCTTGGCTTTTCGGGGGGGGGGGGGGGGGGGGGGCCGGGGGCGGCGCACCGCGTGGTTAGGTG
>NW_016979585.1:0-673 GCF_001483705.2 Eufriesea mexicana | reverse complement strand
GGTGTCCACGCATTTCCGCGCTCTACTCTGTTCTAGTATCCTCTGCTTGGGTGTGGCGAGGCCAGCAATAGTAGTCTCGGCGCTCTAGGTTGTGATAAGTTACGTTTGGTTAGGTTAGGTTAGGTTAAGCTCGGTCAGGTTTACTCAGACGTTCGTTCTGTACACTGCTGTACGCAGTATTTCTGCTCTCTACGGTGCTCTAATATATTGTGCTTAGCCATGGGAGTGCCAGCAATATTGGTCCCGGCACCTTAGGCTGAGATGGGTTACGTTTAGTTAGTTTAGGTAAGGCAAATTTCGGTAAGGGTAGCCATGACTTTCGTGCTATAAACTGCTATTAGGTGGTGTTATGCGCTCTAGTGTGCTCTAGTATGTTCTGCTTGGCTCTGGGGAGCTCAGCAATATTGGTCTCGTCACGATATGTTGAGATGGGCTGCGATTGGTTAGGATGGATTCGGCAATGTAAGGCACGGGCACCTTTGTCTTTCTTGCTATACAGTATAATGTGGTGGATTTCTGCGCTCTACCGTGTTCCAGTATATTCTGTTCGGCACTGGTGGTCAAGCAATAGTGGTCTCGTCATGTTATGTTTAGCTATGATAAGTTTTCGTGTGTTACGTTTGGCTGCGTCAAAATAGGCTACTTTGGCGTTTGTGCTATACAATGCTGTTCG
>NW_016979584.1:0-555 GCF_001483705.2 Eufriesea mexicana | reverse complement strand
ATATACCACAAGAGACAATGCTACCATATCCTAATCTAACCAAACGTAACATATCCGAACGTAGCGTAACTCATCCCAACGTGCTGAGGCTACCATTTCTGCAATAGCCAGGGACAAGCAGAACATACTAGAGCACAGTAGAGCACTGAAACTCGCCGAATATCAGTGCACAGCACAAAGGTGAATGCTATGCTAACCAAACGAAGCATAACCGGTACTAACCAAAAGTAACGTAACTCAACATAACGTGCCGCGGCCACGATTGCTGGCCACCCAGTGCCAAGCAGAAAATATATTGGATAGTAGGACGCGGAAATCCATCGAATCGCAGTGTATATTATAAAAGTCTAAGCTACCCAAGTATAACCCAAACCATGGAGCCAAACCAGACGGAGCCTAACGAAACGTAACATGCTGCGACCAGTTTTGCTGGATTCCACGGGGTCAAGCTTAACACAGAAGAGCACAGTGTAACGTAGAAATCCACCTAACATCAGTGTATACCACGAAAGGCAAAACAATCCTAACTTAACAAAAACAAACTTCACCTAACCG
>NW_016979583.1:0-269 GCF_001483705.2 Eufriesea mexicana | reverse complement strand
ACCAGAGTCGGACAGAGTATGGTAGAACAATGTAGATCGTAGAAAGCCACCGAACATGAGGGTATAGCACAAAAGTGGAGGACAAGCTGACCAAACCTAACCTAACATAACACAGTCAAACCTGACATAAAAAAACCTATCGTGCCGCGACCACAATTGCTGGTATCCACAGACTCAAGCAGACCATATTAGAGGAGAGTAGAGCCCAGAAATCCATGGAATAGTGTACAACAGGAAAGTCGAAGCTGTCCAAGCTTAACCAAAGCTGA
>NW_016979582.1:0-915 GCF_001483705.2 Eufriesea mexicana | reverse complement strand
TGGATGTATGGATGTATGTAAGGATGTATGTATGGATCTATGTATGGTTGGATGGTTGTATGGCTGGATGGATTTATGGATGTCGATGCATGAATGAATGGATGGATGGATGACTGTATGGATAGATGCATGGATCAACGGATGTATGGATATTGGATCAACGGATGTATGGATACGTGCTTTTATGGATGGATGGATGTATGGTTCGATGGATGTATGGATGGGTGGATGTATGGATGGATGGATTATGGAAAGATGGATGTATGGATGAATGGTTGTATGGATGGATGGATGTATGGATGGATTGTGGTATGGATGGACGGATGTACGGATGTATGGGTGTATCGATGTGTACATGTATGGAGGAATGGATGTATGGGTGTGTGGATATTTGGATAGATGGATATATGGTTGTATATATGTATGGATGTACGAATGTATGGATGTACGGATATATGGGTGTATGGATGTAAATATGTATGGATGTATGGATGGATGGATGTATGAATGGGTGGATGTATGGAAGGATGGATGGATGAATGTATGTATGGTTGGATGGATGTATGGATGGATGGATTTATGGATGTGTATGAACGAATGAATGGAGGAATGGATGTAAGGATGGATAGATGTATGGATCGATGTATGTATGGATGGGTGCTTGTATGGATGGGTGGATGTATGAATAGATGTATGTATGGATGTATGGATGTATTGACGTATACGTGTATGGATGAATGTATGTATGAATGTATCGATGTACGTATTTACGGATGTACGAATGTATGGATGTACGGATGTATGGATGTATGGATGCATATATGAATGGATGCATAGATGGATGGATGTATGAATGTACGGATGAGTGGATGGATGGATGTATGGATGAATGGATCTATGGATGTATGGATGTAT
>NW_016979581.1:0-624 GCF_001483705.2 Eufriesea mexicana | reverse complement strand
GGGGAGGGCAACAATGTCTGTGTCGGCGCGTTAGATTGTGTGAAGCTATGCTTGGTTATGCCCAGTTGGTTTGGGTTAGGCTTGGGTAGCTTCGACTTTTCTGATATACACAGCGATTATATGGGGTCCTCCGCAAACATGTTCCGCTTGGCTCTGGGGAGGCCGGCGAAAGTGGTCGCGGTACGTTAGGTTCTGTTTGGATACGTTTGTTTATGCTACGGTTGGTTATGTTAGGAGAGGATGGCCTTCACTCTAGTGCTATGGCCTGCTATTAAGTGGATTTCTGTTCCCTACAGTCCATTAATATTTTCAGCTTGGCTGCGGGAAGGCCAGTAATAGTGGTCTCGCACGTTACGTTGGTTCGGATTACGTACGGTTTGCTTGGGCTAGGCAATGCTTGGTCAGTGTAGATTTATCTTTGGTGCTCTACGCTGCTATTCGGTGGATTTCTGCGATCTACTGTGCTCTAGTATATCCTGCTTGGCTCTGGGGATGGCAGCAACAGCGGCCTCGGCACGTTATATATAGTCAGGCTATGTTTGGTTTTGTTCTGTTGGTTCGGGTTATGCTTGCGTAGCCTTGACCTTTCTGATGTACACTGCGATTATATGGATTTCTGCGATC
>NW_016979580.1:0-1010 GCF_001483705.2 Eufriesea mexicana | reverse complement strand
TGTTTATCATTAAGGTAAGAGAAGGATCATGTTCACCCTCTTATCTTTATTGCATTGCTTCGTCTAATAAGTATACTTTATTCAGACTTACGTTGCATACCGGAAGCACCAATATTAAACTAGGGACACTCGCACATATCTCTGCATATTAATTTCACGTCTCGAATCCACTGCTGAATGACACTAAACCGACAGCACCTAACAATAATGAAAAAATGCGTGGCACAGTTACATCTATACAAAAGTCCCAAACATTTCCATCCAGTTATTTGTAACACAAACAATTTCTATGTACGAAACACTAATACTCAATGGTTAACTGCCAAATAACTGAAGACCGAGACGCAATCGAGACTTATACGGCGCGTATAGGTACTGGTCTTCGAATCCACGACACTTTAAAGATCCGGCATTGGATAACGGAAGAAAGTGATAGAAAGCACATTTTATTATACAGCCTATTTCACATTCTCGCTTTACCCGTCCAAGAGTCATCGACACCTGCGATTAACTGTCAACACGATGACACCCCTCGATGCATTCGTTTACCATCCCTCGCTCAACTGTGAATAAGTTATAGTTGTGCCGTGTCATCGGTACAGTGTGTCGATAGTAGACCGGAACGTCGATATGCCGTATTTCCCCTCATTTACTGTTACATTTACTGTAACAGAATCATACACTTCCGTAGAGGATTCTGCCGGCCAATCGGCTAAATAAAATTCATTTTGTGACGATACTTGGACAGGTACATAGCGAGTGCGGAATTAGGCTCAGAAAGTTAAAGCGAAAAAATTTCGTGCAGTACCTGCAGCAAGACATATTCGAATCACGTCAGTTACAATAATAGCAACAACAGTTAATCCTCTGCACTTTAAAGATATTTTTGGTTCATCCATCTAAAGCGAATTCAGTCTGATGTCTGCACTGGAAGATACATTAGGAAAAAAAATTTTGTTTTTAAGGGAAAGATTAAGATTAAAGATGCCTGCGGGTTTCCTTAAAGTGCT
>NW_016979579.1:0-547 GCF_001483705.2 Eufriesea mexicana | reverse complement strand
CCAAACCTAACTCCGACAATCACAACAAATCTAAACATAGGAAACACAACCTGACGTGCCGAGGCCGCTATTGCTACCCTCCCCACAATCAAGCAGGTCATACGAGAGCTCAGTAGAGCGCAGAAATACACCGAACAGCAGTGTACAGCAAAAAAGTTAAAGCTATCCTGACCAAGTTTAGCCTAACCCAACCTAGCAGGACGTAACCCGACCCTGCATAACGTGCCGAGACCATTACTCCCGTCCGTCCTTGCCGGACCCAAGCTGAGAATATTAGAGCACTGCAGGGCGCAGTGTTCCATATAATAGAAGAATATATGACTACACTGCTAGCTATCCTCTCCTAACGTAAAGAATCGTAACACAAACTACCGCATGCTAGCTTACACCATCGTGCCTCGACCACCCATACTGACCTCCCCAGAAACGAGCTGGGCATGCCAGGGCGCAGAAGGGTGGAGAAATCCACCGAATTCCAGTGCAAAACACAAAAGTTAAAGCTATCCTGACCAAACTCAGCCTAACCCAACCAAGCCGCACGTAACCT
>NW_016979578.1:404-612 GCF_001483705.2 Eufriesea mexicana | reverse complement strand
TTCCTCCTTACTTACGCAAGGAAGTTAGCTCACCACGATATTAGTCGAAAATGTAAACAAAATCGTATTTTCCAGCCACAATCTATATCATTGCAGTGGCTATAGCGCTCAAAAAGCATCCTTCCGCATTACTTATGCAAGGAAGTAAGCTCACCACGATATTAGTCGAAAATGTCAACAAATGTGTATTTTTCAGCCACATTCTATA
>NW_016979578.1:0-388 GCF_001483705.2 Eufriesea mexicana | reverse complement strand
TGGCTATACCACTCAAAAAGCATCTTTCCTCCTTGTTTATGCATGAAAGTTAGCTCACCACGATATTAGTCGAAAATGGCAACAAAATAGTTCTTTCCAGCCAGATTCTATAGCATTGCGACGGCTATGGCACGCCAATTGAATCTACCATCATTAATTACGCAAAAAAGTTAGCTCCCCACGATACTTGCCGAAACCGTCAATATAATTGAACTTTACAGCTTGATACTATAGCATTGCAAAGGCTGTAACACGCCAATAGTATCGTTCCGCCTTATTTATGAATGAGAGTTAGCTCACCACGATATTAGTCGAATATGTCAATAAAATTGTATTTTCCAGCCACATTCAATACCATTGCAATGTCAGTAGCACTCAAAAAGCATCT
>NW_016979577.1:0-560 GCF_001483705.2 Eufriesea mexicana | reverse complement strand
ATGTGTGAATGTACGAATGTACGGATGTACCAATGTATGGATGCAAGGATCTCTATATGTATGCATGTATGGATGGCTGGATATATGAGTGGATGGATCAATGGATGGATGTATGTGTGGATGTATGTATGGGTGTTCGTATGAATGGGTGGATTTATTGATGGATGGATGTATGGAAAGGTGGATGTATGGATGGATGTATGTATGGATGAATGGTTGTGTGGATGGATGGATGTATAGGTGGATTGAGGTATGTATGGACGGATGTACGTATGTATGAATGGATGGATGTATATATGTATTATGGATGTATGGTTGTGTGGGTGGATGGATGTATGGGTGGATATATGTATGGATCGCTGGATATATGGATGGATGGATGTATTGATGTACAGGTGTATGGATGCATGAATGTATGGTTGTACGGATGTATGTATATATGGATGTACGGATGGATGGATGTGACGAATGATAGACGTACGTATGGAAGGATTTACGGATGTATGGATGTGTGGATGTATGGATGTATGGATGGATGGATGTATGGGTGGATAGATGTA
>NW_016979576.1:0-782 GCF_001483705.2 Eufriesea mexicana | reverse complement strand
ATTGGCGCTGTGGATGTCAGCAATGGTGGTCTCGGCACGATAGTTTGGGATGGGTAACCTTCGCTCTCCAACGTTTGGCTAGCTTAGTATTGGTTGGCTTTGTCTTTTATGCCATACACCTGGACTTCAGCGATCTACATTGCCCTAATATGCCTGCTTGTCTCTGGGGGCCAGCCAGATTATTCTCGGCACGTTACGTTCATCTACGTTACGCTTGGCTTTGCCGGGTTAGGACAGGTTAGGTCAGGACTTCCTTGACTTCCTTGCCGCAAACTGCAATGCAGAAGATGACTGCTCCCTAATGTGCTCTAGTATGTTCTGCCTGGCTCTGGCGACCAGCAATGGTGGCCTAGGCAGGCTAGGTCGCGTTATGCTACGCTTGATTTGCCTAGGTTAGGACTTGCTTGGTCCGGATAGCTTTGTCTTTTATGCTATACACGGCTTTTCGGTCCGTATCTGCGCCCCGCATTGCTTTACTAGCATCTGCTTGTCTCTGTGGAGGCCAGCAGTTGTGGCCTGCCCACGTTATATTGTGTTATGTTGCGGTTGGCTAGGTTAGGATTCGATGTGTTTGGTTAGGTTACCTTTGTCCTTTGTGCTACGCACTGCTATCCTATTGACATCTGAGCTCTTCCGTGCGACATCGCACCCCGCTTGTCTGTGTCGACGCGAGGAATAGTGCTATTGGCACGTTAGGCTGGGTTATGTTACGTTTGCTAATGTTACGTTTGGCTAGCTTAGGATAGGGTACCTATGACTTGTGTGCTACATACCGCTTTTCG
>NW_016979575.1:0-630 GCF_001483705.2 Eufriesea mexicana | reverse complement strand
CCCAGCTCGTCGGACCATCCGACCAGTCCCGATCGCACTGTAACGGATTGCACCCCCTCCTCCACCCCCCGGAAAGGCGGCGTCGATCACCCGCCGCAGGAGCTCGGGGTCCATACGCGCGGTCACGGGGAGCGCCCATGTCCTTAACTACCCAATTCCTGATTTATAGATGCGTCCCCACGGATCGCTTTCGAGCGTCGCGGGCAGTTCGTCCCATTAACGAGATTTGACACTGCGAATCTCCCTCTGGAGATCGCCCACCGTGGACAGGTACGGGCGATAGAGACGCGCGATATCTTCGGTAGACACCGCGCGTCGTCGACAGTGCCGTTCCACAGGACGCTCGTGCTTACAGAACCACGGTTGAGCAACAGGAGGTCCAACCCAGCTGCCCAATTTTGCCGGGCCTCGCCCGGAAAGTCTGTTCGCGGGGAAACCCACGCCACGGTATGGGCGTTGAGGTCCCGCAGGAACAGAAACGGACGAGCTATGTGTCCACTAAGGAAACCTCCGAGCTCGTCCAGGTACCCCTCGCACGACGAGATGCCGCGGTTTGGGGAGACGTATCACCCCATCACGACTACATCGTTCCAGAAGACCGCTACGAATCCCTCACGCCTGTGAAGCCGC
>NW_016979574.1:0-922 GCF_001483705.2 Eufriesea mexicana | reverse complement strand
TGTGTCCCCGTATGCACTGGCTGAAACAGCGTACCAGTTCACGTAACGAATTTATTTATGTGCAACGATAACATTTTTTAGATGTTAGCGTAAAAGGGGCAAAAGAAAAAGTCGGAAAGCTTATTGTGGCATTATCATAGTATACTTGTTAGCGTAAAAGGGGCAAAAGAAAAAGTCGGAAAGCTTATTGTGGCATTATCATAGTATACTCAGCAGCAAGAAAAAGACTCAAAAAATACTATAAAAAGATATTTCTTCATTTGTTAAATATTATTTGTTTGGATGCATTTATATTATATAAAAAAAATAATGGATCATTATCGCAAATCAAATTTTTGCTGCAATTTATTGAGGACACTCTTGCATCGTATCCAATCCAAGCAGAAAAATCGGCACAAACTCGGCCATCTAGATCTAGTATGACCCAATTAGTCGGGAATCATGTTCTGCAGTGTTAAAGGTGTTATTACGCAAGGAAGAGTAGTCAGTGGAAAACTGTGTAGATCTTTATTGAACGGGCGAATGGTCAGAATTGGCCTGTTCAGAGCCTCGCAGGTCAAAAGTCGTCTTCAGAAGACTGGTGACAAAAGACTGGTGACGAAAGACAGAACATTGGGGGAAGGGGACGCCCACACACTGAAATGTAGAGTTTGCTTCACTATTGAATTTTACCATGACACGGAGCATATACCCGAAACTTCGAAAACAAGCAACCCTACACAAAGGTGTTCACACTGTTATAAACGTAATATCAGGAAGGAATCGCGTTACTGGCGTTCATTTGCATAATCCCATTGTGTATACTATCCTTTTTTTGATGAATACCACTCCATAGAAGGAATTTAAATTCTTACTTATGTATGTGTAGGATTTTTAGCTATATTAACCCTATGCAAACCAAAATCTGCGTGTCTAATAAAGA
>NW_016979573.1:0-985 GCF_001483705.2 Eufriesea mexicana | reverse complement strand
TCTGCTGTGACCTAGTATGTCCTGCTTGGACCTGGGGAGGGCAACAATAGCGGTCTAGGCAAGATAGGTTATGTCAGGCTGTATTTGGATTTGTCCTGTTCATTTGGTTTAGGCCTTGGTAGCTTATACTTTTCTGATATACGCTGTGATTATATGGATTTCAGCTCACTACTTTCAACTAATGTGTTCCACTTGACGCTGGGATGGCCAGCAATGGTGGTCGCGGCACGTTAGGCTGAGTTATGTTACGCTTAGTTATGTCTCGTTTGAATAGGTTAGGAGAGGGTAGCTACTACTTTAGTGCTATAGTCTGCTATTAGGTGGAATTCGGCTCCCTACAGTGCTTTAATATTTTCAGCTTGACCCTGGGAAGGCCAGCGACGGAGGTCTCGGCTCGTTATGTTGTGCCTGGTTACGTTCTGTTATGCTGAGGTAGGCTATGTTTGGCCGGGATTGCTATAATTTTTGTGCTGTACACAGCAGCTCGGTGGATTTCTGCGCTATACTGCGCTCTAGTGTGTCCTGATTGGCTATGTGGAGGCCAGTGATAATGGTCGCAGCACGTTAGTGTAAGTTAGTATATGATCGGTTATGTTACGATTCCCTAAGTTAGGTGAGGATAGCTACGCCTCTAGTGCTATAGTCTCCCAATAGGTGGATTTGTGCGGCTTAAAGTGCACTAATATTTTCAGCTTTGCTCAAGCGATGCCAGCAATTGTGGGCTCAGCCCATTATGATGAGGCAGATTAAGTTACGTTCGGTTGGGTCTTGATAAGTTTGGTCAGGATAGCTTTAACTTCTGTGTCTTACACTGCTGTTCTACCGATTTCTGCGCTCTACATTGCTCTACCATACACTGTTCGACTCCGACGTGGCCAGCAATGGTGAATATGCCACGATTTATTGTGCTATGTTACGTTTTGTCAGGCTACGTTTTGTTTGTTTAAGATAAGGTAGCTTAAACTTTTATGCTATACATTGCTAC
>NW_016979572.1:264-502 GCF_001483705.2 Eufriesea mexicana | reverse complement strand
AGGAAGATTATAAAGCACTGCTATTCCTCAAGCACTCCAACAGAATCTTACCTCCTTACTTATGTAAGAAAGTCAGCTCACAGCGATATTAGTCGATAATGTCAGTAATATAGACTTTCCCATCCAGATTCTATAGCATTGCAATGGCAATACCACGACAAAAGTTTCTTTCAACCTTATTTATGCAAGAAAGTAACCTCACCAAGATGTTAGTCGAAAATGTCAATAAAATTATGTT
>NW_016979572.1:0-201 GCF_001483705.2 Eufriesea mexicana | reverse complement strand
TACCTATGAATGGAAGTTAGCTCAACGCGATATTATTCGAAAATGTCAATAAAACTGAACTTTCCGGCCAGATTCTACAGCATTGCAAAGGATATAGCACGCCAACAGAATCTTCCCTCCTCGTTTATGCAAGGAAGCTAACTCACCACGATATTAGTCGAAGGTGTCAATAAAATTGAACTTTGCAGCCAGATTCTATAG
>NW_016979571.1:0-554 GCF_001483705.2 Eufriesea mexicana | reverse complement strand
GTTAGGAGATCTATTCACTAAGCTATAACAGGTTATAGATTTCGATTAGACCTATTCTCTTGCTAGTATGTGGCTGTACTTGCCATTGAATTGAAGGCGTTGGGCGGTCTGTTCACCAAGCTATAACAGACAATAGATTTTGATTAGACCTGTTCTCTGGAAAATAGATGGCTGTACTTGCCATTGGAATGAAGGCGTTAGACGATCTATTCACAAAGATATTACAGTTTATAAGTTCTGACTAGACCTATTCTCTGGAAACTAGGTGGCTGTACTTGCCGTTGGATTGAAGGCGTTATGCGACGTATTCACCGGGCTATAACAGATTATGGATTTTCAATATACCCATTGTCTGGCAATTAGATAGCTGTGCTCGCCATAGGATTGAAGGCGTTAGGCGATCTATTCACCAAGCTGTAGGAGGTTATAGATTTTGATTAGACCTAATCTCTGACAAGAAGATGGCTGTACATGCCACTGGTTGCAGAAGATAGGCGACCTATTAAACTAGCTATAACAGATTTTAGATTTTGAATAGACCTATTTTCTGGCAA
>NW_016979570.1:0-456 GCF_001483705.2 Eufriesea mexicana | reverse complement strand
CCAAGCCTGGCATTACTTAAATTAGCCAAAGGTAGCTTAACTAAACGTAACGTGCGGCGACCGACCTTGATGGCCTTCGTAGAGTCAAGTGGGGCATAACAGTACACATAAGGTCGCAGATATCCAGCGAACAGCAGTGTAGAGCATAAAATTCGATCATATCCTATCCTAACCGAACATACCGTGATATAACCGTAAGTAACATAACCCATTCTAATGTGCCATGGCTACTACTTCTGGCCTCCCCAGTGCCAAGCAGAATATTGTAGAGCGCAGCAGATCACGGAAATCCACAGAATAACTGTGTATAGCACGAAAGTCAAAGCCAACACACCAAACTCAACATAATCTAACATAGCTGACCAAAACCTCAATAACCCTTACATGCCGATACCGATATTGCTGGCCCCCCTGAGATCCGAGAAGAACATACCTGTTCACTGTATAGCGTAGAAG
>NW_016979569.1:0-679 GCF_001483705.2 Eufriesea mexicana | reverse complement strand
AAGTTAGCTCACCACGATATTAGTCGAAAATGTCGATAAAATTGAACTTTCCAGCCATATTCTGTAGCATTGCGACGGCTATAGCATGCCGAGGTGTTCTTTCTTCCTTACTTACGCAAGGAAGCAAGCACACCACGATATTAGTCGAAAATGTCAAACAAAATTGTATTTTCCATCCGCAACCTGTATCATTGCAATGGCTATAGCACTCAAAAAGTATCTTTACTCCTTATTTAAGCAAGAAAGATAGCTCACCACGATACTAGTCGAAAATGTCAATAGAATTGTATTATCCTTCTAGGTTCTACAGCTTTGCAAAGCCTATAGCACGCCAACAGAATATTTCCTCCTTGTCTATGCAATAAATTTAGCTCATGATGACATTAGTCGAAAATTTCAATAAGATTGAATTTTCCAGGAAGATACTATAGCGTTGAAATGGTAATAGCACGCTAATAGAATATTTCCTCCTTATTTGCGCAAGAAAGTCTGCACACCACGATATTAGTCGAAAATGTCAATAAAATTGAATTTTCCAGGCATATTCTATAGCATTGCGACGGCTATAGCACGCCAATTGTATGCTTCACCCTTATTTATGAAAGAAAGTTAGCATTCCACAATATTAGTCGGAAATATCAATAAAATTGAATTCTCCAGCTGGATGCTATAGCAATGA
>NW_016979568.1:0-552 GCF_001483705.2 Eufriesea mexicana | reverse complement strand
AGCTACACTATCCTAACCTAACCAAACATAACATGACCGGACGTAACCGAACCCAGCCTAACGTGCCGAGGTCACGCTTGCTGGCATCCCTAGAGCCAAGCTTAACATACTATAGCGCAGTAGAGAGCAGAGGTCCACCGCATTTCTGTGCATAGCACAAATGTCGGAAATCTCCTATCATAACAATGGCCCAATCTAAAACAGCCAAACGAAACATAACTAAACTAACGTGCCAAGACCAGTATTGCTGGCATCCCCAGAGTCAAGCAGAATATAACAGAGCACAGCGGAACGCAGACGTCCACCGAATAGCAGCGTATAGCACAAAAGTCAAAGCCATACTGTTCTACCTTAGCCAAACGAGAAATAACCAAACGTAACGTAACTCTAGCTATCGTGCCGCGGCCACTACTGCTGGCCTCCACAGAGCCGAGCAGTAAATATTAGAGGAGAATAAAGCACAGAAATCCATAGAATCGCAGTTTATAACAGGAAAGTCAAAGCTACGCAGACCTAACTAGAACAAACGTAACATAACCAAACAAGGCATAA
>NW_016979567.1:1785-2134 GCF_001483705.2 Eufriesea mexicana | reverse complement strand
GACAAAGCTATAATGACCAAACATAGCAGAACCTAGCCTGACCGAACATTACCTAACCCAACCAAACGTGCCGACACCATTATTACTGGATACGCCAGAGGCAAGCAGAACATATTAGAGCACACTAGATCATAGAAACCTTGGGAAAGCATTGTATAGCACGAAAGCCAAAGTAGCACCTTCTAACCTTGCCAAACGTATCATACACAGACGTAACCTACCCATCTTAACATGACGAGACCACTATTGCAGGCCTCCGCAGGGACAACCAGCATGTACTAGAGCACAGTAGTGTGCAGATGTCCAGCACATTGCCGCGAACAGCTCAAAAGCTGTAGATATCCCAACC
>NW_016979567.1:0-1289 GCF_001483705.2 Eufriesea mexicana | reverse complement strand
CGCCCGGATATCTGTGAATGGCGCAAAAGTCCAAGCTTTTCTATCCCAACGTATCCAAAATTGTCATATGCAAATGTAGCATAAATAAACCTAGCGCGCCGAGACCACTACTGCTTACGTCCACAGAGCAAAGCAGAAAATATTAAAGAGCAGTAGAGTGCAGAAATCGGAGGATAGCAGTTTATAGCACAGATGTCTGGACTTTCCAATCCTAACCTCACAAAGCGAAACATGGCCAAACGTGACATAACTCAACCTAACATGCCGAGACCACTGTCGCTGGCCTCGCCAGAGCAGGGCAGAAAGTATTAGAGCACAGCAGAGCACAGAAATCCGCGGAGAACAGTGTATCGCACAAATGTCTGAACTACCATACCCTAACCGCACGAAACGTAACACGATCGAACGTAGCATAGCTCAGGCTATCGTGCCGAGACCTCTGTTGCTGGCCACCACAGGGCCAAGCAGAACATACTAGAGCGCACTGGGGCGCAGAAGTCCACCAAATAGCAGCGTATACCGCAAAAGGCAAAGCTGTCCTGTCCTAATATATCCAACCTTAGTACAGCCAAACGGAACATAACACAAACATACCCCGACCGCTATTGCTGGCCTCCGCAGAGTCGAGCAGAACTTACTAGCGAACAATAGGACGCAGAAGTCCATCGAATCACAGTGTACAACACAAAACTCATATCTACCCAGACCCAACCCATGCTAACGTAACCTAGCCAAACGTAGACCACATGAACATAACGTGCCGCGCCATCTGTCCCTGGCCACCTCAGGGCGAAGCAGAATGTAGTAGAGCACAGTAGAGCCCAGAAGTCAACCGCACTGCTGTGAATCGCACAAAAACTGTAGATATCCTAACCTAACTTGGCCAAATCAGGACAGACCAGACGCAGTATAGCCGAACATGAAGTGCCGCGGCCACATTTTCTGGCCTCCCCAGAATCGAGCAGAGTATAATAGAGCAATGTAGAGAGCAGAAATCCTCCGCATTGCGGTGTAGAGCACAAAAGCCAAACATATTCTGACCTCACTTGGCCTAACCCAATATTTGCAAACGAGGTGCAACCAAACATAACATAACTAGACCATTATTGCTGGCCTATACAGTAACAAGCAGAACATACTAGAGCACAGGAGGGCGCAGGAATCTGCGGATTGCTGTGTGTGGTACAAAAGTACAGACTACCATATCCTAACCTCACCAGACGTAGCATACCCAAACGAAGCATAGCCAAAACTAACGTGCCGAGACCGCGAATGCTGGCCTCCACATA
>NW_016979566.1:0-543 GCF_001483705.2 Eufriesea mexicana | reverse complement strand
ACATTTGTTGGCCTCGCCAGTGCCAGGCGGAACATGCCGGAGCAATGTAGAGCGCAGGAAGCCTTCGAATTGGGTGTATATCACGCAGCACAGCGGTTCGCAGAAAGCATCCAAAGAGCAGTGAATAACACAAACGTCGATGACATCCAAACCTTACACGTTCGATCCAATCAAAACTGATAAATTATGCATAACGAGACGAGACCCTCATTGCTGGCCTCCCCAGAGCCGAGCGGAGCCTAGTAGAGAAGAGTAGATCGCAGAAATCCACCATATAGCAGTCTATGCCACGAAAGTCAAGTCTATCCAAACCTAACCCAAACAAATGTAACCTAACCAAACGCAGCATATCCCAACCTAACGTGTCGTGACCGGTATTGCTGTCCTCCCCAGAGCCAAGCACAGCGTATAAGAACACAGTAGAGCGCATAAATCGACCAAATAGGAGTCCACATCGAGAAAGTCAAAGCTGTGAAAACCCAGCTTTACTGACATAGCCAAACCATACGTAGCATAAACCAACATAACGTGCCGAGACCACAA
>NW_016979565.1:10225-10525 GCF_001483705.2 Eufriesea mexicana | reverse complement strand
GAGGACAGCAATAGACGTCTCGGCACGTTAGTTTCAGTTATGCTATGTTTGGTTATGTTCTGTAGGTTTGGGTTTGGCTTACGCAGCTGCGACACTTCTGTTATACACTAAGATTCTATGGATTCCTGCGTTCCGCTCTCCAGAAACGTGTTCTACTTTGCTCTTGGGAGGCCTGCAGTAGCGGTCGCGGCACGTTTGTTTGAGTTATGTTACGTTTGGTTTGTTACGTTTGCTTTGGCTAGGAGGGGATAGTCATAATTTTAGTGCCAGTGCCTGCAACTAGGAGGATACCTACGCCCA
>NW_016979565.1:0-1216 GCF_001483705.2 Eufriesea mexicana | reverse complement strand
CACATTAGGTTGAGGTAGGTTGCGTTGGTTAGGTTAGGTTTGGTTATGCTTTGTTAGGATAGCTTCGATTTTTGCGCTGTACACAGCTGTTTGGTGAACTTCTGCGCTTTGTGTTGTTCCAATATGCCCTGCAAATTTCTCGGGAGACCAGCAATATTAATCTCGGTACGTTGTGTTCATCTATGTCATGCTTGGCTTCGCCAGGTTAAGAGAGGCAATATTAGGATATCTTTGACTCTAGTGTCACACACGGCAATGCGGTGCATTACTGCGATCTACTGTAGTCTAGGATGTTCTGCTTGGCACTGGGGTGGCCAGCAATGGTGGTCTCGGTATGGAAGGTTGACTTAGGTTTCGCTTGGCTTGGCTAGGTAAGGACATGTTTGGTCAGGATATCTATGTCTTTTGTGCTGTACACTACTATTCGATAGGTATCTGCGCTCTGCATTGCTGTACTAGCATCCGCTTGTCCCTGGGGTGGCCCGCAATTGCGGTCGCGGATCGTTTGATTGAGTGAGGTTACTTTTGGCTAGTTTTGGTTTGGATATGTTTGGTTATGGTGTCTTTGACTTTAGTGCTGTACACTGCTATGCGTTGCATTTCTGCGCTTTACATTGCTCTGCTATACTTTAACCGACTCTCGCGACGCCAGGAATTGTGGTTGCGGCAAGATAGGTTGAGTTATGATACGTTCCGTTAGGGTAGATAAGGATAAGTATGCATGGGGGCGAGAAGCACTGCCCCCGACCGGATGGCATCACAGGCCGAGCCTTTGCACTGGCTCTGGACGCATGGGGCGACCGGGTGTGGCGGCTGTTCGACAGCTGCCTCAATACCGGTCGCTGCTCGGTATGCTGGAAGAGAGCGAGAGTCGTGCTGATCCCCAAACAGTGGAAACCGCCGGAAACTCCGAACTCATATCGGCCGATGTGCCTGCTCGACGAGACGGGCAAGCTCTTCGGGCGCGTTCTAGCTGCCAGCCTCCGCGGGTACTGAACGGACGCTAGTCCCAATCTCAGCGACAGCCAGTTCGGATTCCGGCAGGGTCGGTCGACTATTGACGCCATTAAGTGCGTTCGGAACCTACCGGTGGCTGCCGTTGACCGGGGCGGAGAGGTGCTGGCGGTTTGTGTGGATATCACCAACGTCTTCGACACACTGGCTTGGGCCGCCATCCGGTATGCATTGTTGTACCACAGGGTTCCTCAATGCATGA
>NW_016979564.1:9908-10143 GCF_001483705.2 Eufriesea mexicana | reverse complement strand
AGCTTCGACTTACGTGGTGTACACTGTCGTTCTGTGGATATCTGCGATCTTCTGTGCTCTAGTGTGTGCTGCTTGGCTCTGGGCAGACCAGCAATAGCGGTATCGGCACAATAGGTTGAGATATATTACGAATGGTAATGCTGCGCTTTGTTGGGATAGGATAGGGTTTCTCTGACTTTTGTGTTACACACAGCCATTAGATAATGTTCTGCGCGTTACGTTGCTCCAACATACC
>NW_016979564.1:0-402 GCF_001483705.2 Eufriesea mexicana | reverse complement strand
TCCTAACCTGTCCAAACGTGACCTAACCAAACGTTACCTAACACAACCTAACGCGCAGCGGCCACAATTTCTGGAATTCCCAGAGCAAGGCCGGGAATATTAGATCACAGTGGAGTACAGAAATCAACCTAATAGCAGTGTGTAGCACAAAAGTAAAAGCTACCCTGTACTAACCTAACCAAGCGTAACCAAACCAAACTAAACCTAACTCCACCCAAGGACCGAGACCAACATTGCTGTCATACCCAGCGCCAAGCAGAGCAAATTACAGCAAGGTAGATCGCAGAAATGCGCCGTAGAGCAGTGTACAGCACAAAAGTGAAAGCTATCCTATACAATCCTATCCAAACGTAACAACAGCGGACGTAGCGTAACTCAACCAAACGTGCCGAGACCTATATT
>NW_016979563.1:0-549 GCF_001483705.2 Eufriesea mexicana | reverse complement strand
AACAGTGGTCTGGGCACGTTATGTTGAGTCATGTTACATTCGGTTATGTTGGGTTGTGCAAGGCTCGGTCGGGGTAGCTTTTACTTTTGTGCTGTACACTGCTATTCGGTCGATTTCTGCTCTGTACTGTGCTATAGTATGTCCTGCTCGGCTCTTGGGAGGGCAGCAATCGCTGTCTACGCACGTTAGGCGGAGTTGGGCTATGTTTGTCTATGCCCTGTTGGTTTCGGTTAGGCTTCAGTAGCTTTGACTTTTCCGACGAACACTGCGATTATATGGATCTCTGCATTCTACTGTCCTCTAAAGTGTTCCGCTTGCATCTGTGGAGGCCAGCAATAGTGGTGGCGGCACATTAGGCTGAGCTTGGTTACGCTTGGTGCAGTTGCGATAGGCTGGGGTAGGGTACCTTTAACTTTTGTGCTACATACTGCTTTTCGGTGGATTTCTCCTCTCCGCTGTGCCCTAATATGCTCTGCTTTGCCCTGTGGAGGCCAGATAGAGCGGCCGCTATGTGTTAGGTTTAGTTATGTTGCGTTAAGTTACGTAAGG
>NW_016979562.1:0-645 GCF_001483705.2 Eufriesea mexicana | reverse complement strand
AGAGAGTTAGCTCACCACGATAGTAGTCGAAAATGTCGACAAAATTGTACTTTCCAGCCACAAACTATATCAATGCAATGGCAATAGCACTCAAAAAGCATCTTTCCTCCTTACTTACGCAAGGAAGTTATCTTACGCAAGGAAGTTTGCTAACCGCGATATTAGTCGAAAATGTCAACAAAATTGTATTTTCCAGCCACATTCTATACCATTGCATTGTCTATAGAACTCAAAAAGCATCTTTCCACCTTAGTTACGCAAGGAAGTTAGCTCACCGCGATATTAGTCGAAAATGTCAACAAAATTGCATTTTGCAGCAACATTCTATATCATTGCAAAGGCTATAGCACACAAAAAGTATATTTCCTCCTTACTTATGCAAGGAAGTTACCTCACCACGATATTAGTCGAATATGTCAATATAATTGAACTTTCCAGCCTAATTCTATAGCATTGCAAAGGCTATAGCACGCCAGTGGTATCATTCCGCCTTATTTAAGTAAGAGAGTTAGCTCACCACGATAGTAGTCGAAAATGTCAACAAAATTGGACTTTCCAGCCAGGTTCTGTAGCATTGCGACAGCTATAGCACGCCAATAGCCTCTTTCCCCCTTAGTTATGCAAGGAAGTTAGGTCACCACGATA
>NW_016979561.1:0-1902 GCF_001483705.2 Eufriesea mexicana | reverse complement strand
TGACATTTTCGACTAATATCGTGGCGAGCTAACTTTCTTGCGTAAACAAGGTGGAAAGATTCTATTGGCGTGATTTAGCCACTGCAATGCTCTGGAATCTGCCTGGAAAGTTCAATTTTACTTACATTTTCGACTAATATTGTGGTGAGCTAGTTTTCCTGCATAAATAAGGAGGAGAGATACTATTGGCGTGCTATGGCCATTGCAATGATATAGAAAGTGGTTGGAAATTTCGAACTTATTAACATTTTCCACTAATATCGTGGTGAGCTGCCTTTCTTTCATAAATAAGGAGGAAAGATACAATTGGTGTACTGCAGCCGTCGCAATGCTTTAGAACCTGGCTGGAAAGTTCAATTTTGTTGACATTTTCAACTAATATCGTTGTGAGCTAGCTTTCTTTCATAAATAAGGAGGAAAGATTCTAATGTCGTGCTATAGCCATTGCAATTCTCTGGAATCTGGCTGGAAAATTCTATTTTACTGACATTTTCGACTAATATCGTGGAGAGCTAACCTTCTTGCATAAATAAGGAGGAAAGATCCTTTTGGTCTGCTATATCCATCGCAGTGATATTGAATGTGTTTGGAAAATTCAATTTTATTGACATTTTCGACTAATATCGTGGTGAGCCATCTTTGTTGCATAAATAAGGGGATAGATTCAATTGGCGAGCCACGACCCTGGCAATGCTATACAATCCTCCTGGAAAATTCAATTTTATTGACATTTTCGACTAATGCCGTGGAGATATAGCTTCGTTGCATATGTAAAAAGGAAAGATCCTTTGCGAGTGATATAGCCATTTCAATGCAATGGAATCAGTCCGGAAAGGACAATTTTATTGACATTTTCGACTAATATCGTGGCGAACTAACTTTCATGCATAAATAAGGAGGAAAGATACTTCTGGAGTGCTTTAGCCGTTGCAATGCAGCAGAATCTGTCTGGAAACTTGAATTTTATTGACATTTTTCGACTTATATCGTGGTGAGCTAACTTCCTTGCATAAATAAGGAGGAAAGATTCTATTGCCGTGCTATAGTCGTTGCAATGGTATAGATAGTGGTTGGAAAATTCGAACTTATTAACGTTTTCCACTAATATCGCGGTGAGCTAACTTTCTTGCATAAATAAGGAGGAAAGATCCTTCTGGAGTGCTTTAGCCATTGCAATGCAGTAGAATCTGGCTGGAAAATTCAATTTTATTGACGTTTTTTACTAGTATCGTGGAGATCTAACTTTCGTGCATAAATAAGGATGAAAGATCCTAATGGCGTGCTATAGCCATTGCAATAATCTGGAATCTGGTAGGAAAATTCAATTTTACTGACATTTTCGACTAATATCGTGGTGAGCAGACATTCTTGCATAAGTAAGGAGGAAAGATTCTATTGCCGTGATGTAACCATTGCATTGCTGTAGTATCTGGCTTTAAAATTCAATTGCATTGACATTTTCGACTAATATTGTGGTGAGCTATCTTTCTTACATAAATAAGGAGGGTAGATTCCATTGGCGTGCTATAGACAATGCAATGATATAGAATTTGGCTGGAAAATTCAATTTTATTGACATTTGCATCTAACATTGTGGTGATCTACCTCCCTTGAATAAATAAGGAGGAAAGATCCTTCTGGAGTGCAATAGCCATTGCATTGCTATAGTATCTGGATGGAAAACTCAAATTTATTGACATTTTCCACTAATATCGTGGTGAGCTAACTTTCTTGCACATATATCGAGGAAAGTTTCTATTGCCGTGCTATAGCCATTGCATTGCTACAGTACCTGGCTGGAAAATTTAATTTTATTGACATTTTCGACTAATATGGTGTTGTGCTAATTTTCCTGCATAAATGAAGAGGAAAGATACTATTGGCGTGCTATAGCAATTGCAT
>NW_016979560.1:0-595 GCF_001483705.2 Eufriesea mexicana | reverse complement strand
TGGCCTGCAATAATGGTCGCAGCAAAAGTGCTCTAATAATTTCAGCTTGGCACTGGGAAGGCCTGCAAGAGTTGTCTCGGCACGTTATGTTGAGTCAGGTTGCCTTCGGTTATGTTGGGATTTTGGTCAGGGTAGCTCTAACATTTTTGCTGTACACTGCAATTCGTTGGATTTCTGCGCTCTACTATACTCTAGTATGTGCCGCTTGGCTATGGGGCGGCAGCATTAGTGGTCTCGGCACGTTAGGTTGTGTTAGGCTATGTTTGGTTATGCTCTGTTGGTTTGGGCTAGGCTTGGGCAGCGATCACTCTTGTGATATATACTGCGATTCTACGGATTACGGCGTTCTACTCTCAACTAATGTGTTCTGCATGAAACTAGGTAGGCCAGTAGTTGTGGTCGCGATGCGTTAGATTGAGCTTGGTTTGGTTTGGCTATGTTACGCTATGCTAGGTTTGGAGAAGATAACCTTGACTTCAGCGATATAGACTGCCATTAGGTGGATCTCTGCGCCCAACAGACGCCTAATATTTTCAGCTTGGCTCTGGGAAGTCCAGCAATAGTGTCCCCGGCACGTTACGTTCTGTCAGGTTAC
>NW_016979559.1:0-597 GCF_001483705.2 Eufriesea mexicana | reverse complement strand
TTGCCAGATAATAGGCCTATTCAAAATCTATAATATATTATAGCTTGGAGAATAGGTCGCCAATCGTCTTCAACCAATGGCAAGTACAGCCATCTACTTGCCAGGGAATCGGTCCATTCAAAATCAATAACACGTTAAAGCTTGGTGAATAGATCGCCTAACGCCTTCAATCCAATGGCTAGTACAGCCATCTATATGTCAGAGAATAGGTCTATTCAAAATCTATAACCTGTTATGGCATGGTCAACACATGGCCTAACGCCTTCAATCCAATGGCAAGTACAGCCATCTACTTGGCAGAGAATAAGTCTAATCAAAACCTTAGCTTGGTGATTAGATCGCCTATCGCAAGCAAACCAATGGCAGGTACCGCCAGATACTTGCCAGGGAAAAAGTCTATTCAAAATCAATAATCTGTTATAGCTTGATGAATAGAACGCCTAACGCCTTCAATCCAATTTCAAGTAATGCCATCTACTTGCATGGGTATAGGTCTATACAGTATCTATAACCTGTTGTAGCATGGTGAATAGTTCGCTTCACGCCTTCAATCCAATGGTAAATACAGCCATCTACTTGCCAGAGAATAGGTCTATT
>NW_016979558.1:0-540 GCF_001483705.2 Eufriesea mexicana | reverse complement strand
ATATTAGTCGAAACTGTCAATAAAATTGTACCTTCCAGACAGATTCTATAGCATTGCAGTGGCAATAGCACGTCAATAGAATCTTTCTTCCTTATTTATGCATGAAAGGTAGCTCACCACGATATCAGCCGAAAATGTCGATGTATTGAACTATTCAGGCAGATTGTATTGTAACGCAATGGCTATATCAATCCAATAGAATCTTGCCACCCTATTTACGCAAGAAAGCCTTGCTCACCGCAATATTACACGAAAATGTGATTAAAATAGACCTTTTCAGGCAGATTCTACAGCATTGCAGTGGCTATAGCACGCCAATAGAATCTTTCCTCCTTATTTATGCAAGAAAGTTAGCTCACCACGTTATTAGTCGAAAGTGTCAATAACATTGAATTTTCCAGCCACATTCTACAGCATTGCAATGGCTATAGCACTCCAAAATGAACTCTCCTCCTTACTTATGCAAGGAAGTTAGAACACCACGATATTGGTCGAAACTGTCAATGAAATTGAACTTTCCAGGCAGATTCTACAGCATTG
>NW_016979557.1:0-664 GCF_001483705.2 Eufriesea mexicana | reverse complement strand
GATATTAGTCGAAAATGTCAATAAAATGGTATTTTCCAGCCTGATTCTATAGGATTGCAATGGCTATAGCACGCAAATAGGATATTTCTTCCTTATTAATGCAAGAAAGATAGCTGACAACGATATTAGTCGACAATGTCAATAAAACTGAATTTTCCGGCCAGGTTCGATTGCACTGCAATGGTTATAGCACGCCAATAGGATATTTCTTCCTTATTTATGCATGAAAATTCGTTCACCACGATATTAGTCGAAAATGTCAATAAACATGAATTTTCGAGCTAGATTCTGTAGGATTGCAGTGACTATAGTACGGCAGTAGAACCGTTCTCATTATTTAGGCGGGAAAGTCTGGTCACCACGATAGTAGTCGATAATGTCAATAAAATTGAATTTTCCTGCCAGATTCTATAGCATTACCATGGCTATAGCAAGCCAATAGCGTATTTCACCCTTATTCACGCAAGAAACATTGTTCACCACGATATCACTCGAAAATGTCAATAGAAATGATATTTCCAACCAGATTCTATAGCAGTGGAATGGCTATAGCACGCCAACAGTATCTTTTCTCATTATTTAGGCGGGAAAGGAAGCTGCCCCCGATATCAGGCGAAAATGTCCATAAAATCGTGTTTTCCAGCCATATTTTGTAGCATTGCAG
>NW_016979556.1:0-317 GCF_001483705.2 Eufriesea mexicana | reverse complement strand
AACCCTACACCCATCGATCCATACATCCATACATCCATACATCCACCCATCCATACATTCATATATCCACACATCCATAAATCCATCCATCCATACATGCATACAACCATACATTTATCCATACATACATCCATACATCCATCCATTCATAGATCCATCCACTCATACATCCATCCATCCATACATCCATACAGATATACATCCATACATACATACATCCGAATATCCATACATTCGTTCATCCATACATTTGTACATCCACATATACATACATCCATACATCCATACATCCATACTTCCATTCGTCCATCCATAAA
>NW_016979555.1:10081-10281 GCF_001483705.2 Eufriesea mexicana | reverse complement strand
CTTACCTATCCAGACCTGGCTGTTCTGACCTGACCTGACCTAACCTGACCCGACACTACGTGGCCTCGCCTGGCCTGATTTGACCCGACCTGACCTGACCTGACCTGGCATGATCTGGCCTTGCCTGGCCTGACCTGACCTGACCCGACCTCTCCTGACGTTGCCTGACCTGACCCGTCCCGACCTGACCTGACCTGACC
>NW_016979555.1:0-395 GCF_001483705.2 Eufriesea mexicana | reverse complement strand
GACCCGAACCTACCTGGCCTCGCCTGGCCTGATTTGACCCGACCTGACCTGACCTGACCTGACCTGAGCTCACCTGACCTGACCTGACCTGGCCTGACCTGGCCTGACCTGAACTGACCTGAACTGACATTTCCTGACCTGACATTACCCGACCTGACCTGACCTGTCCTGACTTTAACCGTCCTTACCTGAACTGACCTGACCAGACATGATCTGGCCTGGCCTGACCTGACCAAACTTGACCTGACCTGTCCTTACCAGGCCTGATCTTACCTGACCTGACCTTTCCTGACCTGACCTTACCTGAGCTGACCTCACCTGTCCTGACTTGAACCGACCTTCCCTGACGTGACCTGACCTGACTGATCTGACCTGACCTGACTGATCTGACCTGA
>NW_016979554.1:0-491 GCF_001483705.2 Eufriesea mexicana | reverse complement strand
GCAGACATCCACCGAATAGCAGTGTACAGCACAATAGTCAAAGTAGCCTGTCCTGACATAGCCGAACGTAACACATCCATACGGAGCATAACCCAACCTAACATTGACGAAACCAACCCTGCTGGCCTGCACAAAGAACAGCGAGATACACTGGAGCACAGAGGAACGTAGATATACACCGCATTGCAGAGAAAAGCATAAAAACCGTAGATACCCTAGCATAACGTGTCCTAACCTAACCTAACCGAACGTAGCATACGTTAACATAACGTGCCGCGACCAGTACTTCTGGCCTCCCCATGGCCTAGTAGAATATAGCAGTGCACGGTAGAGCACATAAATCCACAGAATAACAGTGTATAACACGAAAGTCAAAACTATTCTAACCAAACATAACCTAACCTAACATAACCAAACGTAACCTAACCCGAACTAACGTGCCGCGACCGCTATTGCTCGCCTGCCCAGAGTCGAGCAGAGTATAGTTGAAT
>NW_016979553.1:0-929 GCF_001483705.2 Eufriesea mexicana | reverse complement strand
CGGTGGATCTCCGCTCTGAACTTTTCACTTATACGTTCTGCTAGGCTCTGGGGAGGCCAGTCACAGTGATCTCGACTCGTTACGTTTAGTTATTCTACGTCTGGTTGGGTCAGGTTAGGCCTGGTATGGTCAGGATATCTCTGTCTCTTGTGCTATAAACTGTTATTTGGTGGCTTTCTGCGCTCTACTGTGCTTTAGTATATTCCGCTTGTCTCTAGGGGGCCCTGGGATACCGGTCTCGGCACGTTAGGTTAAGTAAGGTTCAGTTTGGTTGTATTAAGTTTGGATTGGTTAGAATAGGATAGCTTTGACTTTTGTGCAATACAAAGCTTTTCGGTGGATATCTGCGCTCTACTGTGCTCTACTAATGGTGGTCTGGGCACCATTATGTGTGATAGGATACGTTCAGTTATGCTATGTCGGCTTGGTTAGGTTCGGATAGCTTCGACTTTTGCGCTATACACTGCGATTCTACGGGGTTCTGCAATCCACTCTCCTCGATTGAGTTCTGCTTGCCTCTGTGGAGGACAGCAACTCTGGTGGCGGCACGTAAGTTCGGGATTGGTCACGTTCGGTTAGGTTAGGTTTCGTTGGGCAACGTTAGGATGGCTTTGACGTATGCGCTCGGCGCTGATATCCTATGGACCTCTGTATTCAACTATGCTCTATCATATTCTGCTTTTCTCTTCGGAAGGCCGCATTAGTGGCCCTGGCACTGTAGGTTGCGTTAGGATACATTTGGTAGTGCTACAGTTGGTTAGGTTAGAAAAGGGTAGCATTGACTTGTGCGTAAGCTCTGCTATTCAGAAGATTTCTACACTCTACATTACTGTCCTGTACTCTGCTCGACTCCGGGGTGCCCAGTAGTAGTGCTCTTGGCACGTTTGGTTGAGTTAGCCTACGTTTGGTTAAGCTATGTTAGTATGGGT
>NW_016979552.1:0-600 GCF_001483705.2 Eufriesea mexicana | reverse complement strand
ATATAACCTGTTTCAGCTTCGTGAATAGATAGCCTAACGCCTTCAATCCATTGGCAAGTACAGACATCTACTTGCCCGAGAATATTACTATTCAAAATCTACAATCTGGTATTGCTTATTGAATAGGTCGCCCATTGCCTTCAATCCAATGGCAGGTAGACACTTCTACTTGCCAGAAAATACGTCTATTAAAAGTCTATAGCCTGCAATAGCTTGGTGAATAGAACGAATAGCGCCTTCAATCCAATGGCAAGAAAAGCCATGTACTTGCCAGAGAATAAGTCTAATCAAAACCTATAAGCTGCCATAGCTTGGTGATTAGGTCGCCTATCGCAAGCAAATCAAACCAATGGCAGGTACCGCCAGATACTTGCCAGGGAAAAAGTCTATTCAAAATCAATAATCTGTTATAGCTTGATGAATAGAACGCCTAACGCCATCAATCCAATCTCAAGTAATGCCATCTACTTGCATGGGAATAGGTCTATTCAAAATCTATAACCTTTTGCAGCATGGTGAATAGATCGCTTCACGCCATCAATCCAATGGTAAGTACAGCCGTCTACTTGCCAGAGAATAGGTTTATTCAAAATCTATAAC
>NW_016979551.1:0-475 GCF_001483705.2 Eufriesea mexicana | reverse complement strand
TTCCGATACCAGCAATAGTGGCCGCAGCAGGTTAGGTTCAGTTAAGTTGCGTTTGGTTGTGTTAGGCTATTCTGTGATAGATTAGGATAGCTTTGACCCTTGTGCTCAACACTGTTTTCCTATAGACTTCTAGGTTCTACTGTGCAATATCATATTATGAACGTCTCTACGGATGCCAGGAATAGTGCTCTCGGCACGATAGGTTGTGGCATATTTCGTTTGGTTAGGTTAGGTTTAGTTAGGTTTTGTCTGCATATCATTGACCTATGCGCTATACACTTCTATTCGATGGACTTCTGCGCTCCACATTGCCCTGCTATACTCTGCCCGACTCTGGGGTTGCCAGCAATAGTGGTCGTGATGCGACAGGTTGAGATATATTATGTTTGGTTAGGTCAGTTTTGGTCAGGTGTGGTTACAATGGATTTGGCTTTTGTGTTATACACTGCTATTGGGCGTAATACTGCACTATAAT
>NW_016979550.1:0-337 GCF_001483705.2 Eufriesea mexicana | reverse complement strand
ACCCAGACAAACGTATCCTAACCAAACGTGGCCAAACTCAACCTAACGTGTCGAGACCACTATTACTGGCGAACCCATAGTCGAGCAGAGTATGGTAGTGCAACATAGAGCGCAGAAACACTCCGCATTTCTTTGTACAGCAAAAAAGTGAAAGATACCCTGTCCTATCCCAAACAAAAGTGACCTAACCGAACGTAGCCTACACTCTACCTAACGCGCCGCGGCCACAGTTTCTGGCCTCTATTGCTGGAAGCCCCAGGGATAAAACAGAATTCAGTAGAGCAGAGTAGAGCGCAGGAGACGACAGAAAGGCAGTGTATTCCACGCAAGACAAAGC
>NW_016979549.1:0-582 GCF_001483705.2 Eufriesea mexicana | reverse complement strand
CTTCCGCAGGGCCAAGCAGAATACGCTAGAGCACAGTAGAGCCCAAAAATCCACCGCATTGCAGTGCATAGCAAAACAGTGTAGAAAAACCTAACCAAACTTGACCTAACCTAATCTGTCCAAACGAAGTGTAACTCAACGTAACGTGACGAGGCCGACATTGGTCGCCTCACCAGAGACAGTCAGAATGTGTTAGAGCACAGTGTACCACTGAAATCCAACGAATAGCGGCGTATTGCACGCAAGTCAAAGCCTTCAAGACCAAACTTAACCTATCCTAGCTTAACCACACGTAACATAGCTCAACGTAACTTGCTTGCCACGATCGCTATTGCTCGTCTCCCCTGAGTCAAGCATGGTTTAGTAGTGCAATGCTGAGCGCAGAAATCCACCGAATAGCAGCGTATGGCACAAAAGTCGAGGACTCCGTAAACAAACCAGGCATAAGCTAACCTAACGAACGGTAGTAGAACTCAACATAACGTATGGCGTCCGCTATTCGTGGCCTTGGTAGAGACCAGCAGAGCATATTGGAACACATTAGAGCGCAGAGGTCCACCGAATAGCAGTGTATATCACAAA
>NW_016979548.1:0-1294 GCF_001483705.2 Eufriesea mexicana | reverse complement strand
ACTTCTCGGTCTTCGGTATGCTAGACTACGCGGGTGGCCTTGAAATTTTTCATCAATCCTGTTGGAGTAGGATGTTCTCTATCGAATAGAGTGATTTTTGTGCGATTTCGAAGATTTTTTTTCGAGAAATAGTGCTGAAAGTGCGGGAGGGTGATAGGGTGTTCTACTGAGATAATTAGTTGGGTGTGGGCATCGTGAATTTATAATAAAAATGAAAAAGTTAATAAATTATTGACTATTATTTTAATTTAGAACGTACTTGTGTTAAAATGTGATATTTTTTCGAAAAGTTTGTAAATTATTGTACTTACTGTTAATAACAAATTAATATTGTTGTTAGCAAATTGTTTGCAACGTATATTTACAGTAGATGTGAACAATAATTAATAAATTATTTCCTGTGACAGCGGAAAGTTAATAATTAAGAAAAGCGGTGAAGTTCGAAAAGTTCCGATTGGGGTGGGGAACTGGTTCCATCGGAGGCTATATAAAGGATTGTTTATTTTCATGGAAACCAAATTTTTTAGTACACTGTATCGAAGTCCACTTTGTAAGACACGAAATAAAATAAAGTGTCAGTAGAGTCGCTTTAACTTAATTCGCTCCTAGTTAGACTAGCTTGCCTGTGATACAGATAACACCATTAGGTGCGTCACGAGGGTGCAGGTTCGGGACTCGATGCGTAGCCACCTCCACGTGGTGAGACCTGGTAATTGGAATTATTTTCCAAAGAAAAATCTTTGGAAAATAATTCCAAGCTAAGAGCTACGCACAAAGTTTAAGATATTTCCTATCTCTTGTAAATTTTCGATGTTTCATTTATTTAAACACTTGACGATTTTTGGAGCTGCGAGAGGTAAGTGGATGGAGTTCTAGGCAATGACGTCATTCAAATACAGTTATAGTTCATAAAAATGTATAAATAATCCAAATTGTTATTAATAACAAATTGTTCATAGCGTAAATTTATAATACATGAAAAGAATTAATTCATTGGTTATTACTTGAATAATATCATACAAATGTTTAAATGTACCTATAATTTGCAAAATTATACCTATAATGTGTAAAAATTATTACACTTATTTCTAATAACAAATTGGTCACAACGTAAATTTGTGATACAAGTGGAAAAATTATTGAATTATAGGCCATTACTAGTATATGTAACGTATTTGCGTGAAAATGTATCTATAATTAGTAAAAAGTTAATAAATTGGTACATTTATCGTTAATAACAAATATTTTGCAACGTATATTAACGATAAAAGTAAAAAAAGTTAATAAATTATTA
>NW_016979547.1:301-597 GCF_001483705.2 Eufriesea mexicana | reverse complement strand
TGGATGTTTGTACGGATGTATGTGTGGATATATCTATGGATGTATGGATGGGTGTGTGTATGGTCGTATGTATGGATGTATGGATCGACGTATGTATGGATGTGTGTATGGGTGTATGCATGAATCTGTGGATGTGCGTATGATGGTATGTATGGATGGATGGTTGTATATTTGGACGGATGTATGGATGTATGGATGTGTGGATGTATGGATGTACGAATGTATGGATGTATGGATGGATGCATGTATGTATCGATGTATGTATGGATGTAATGATGGATTGATGGATTGGTGGA
>NW_016979547.1:0-253 GCF_001483705.2 Eufriesea mexicana | reverse complement strand
GTGTGTATGGATGTATGTATTGTAGTATGTATGGATGTATGGATGGTTGGAGGGACTGGAGGGATGATGTTTGGATGGATGGATGTATTGATTGATCGACGTATGGATCTATGGATGTATTTAACGATCGATGTATGAATGGGTGGATGTACGGTAGAATGGATGTATGTGTGGATGGCAGTGCCGATATTAGGATGTATGGATGGATAGAGGTATGGACGGACGGATGTATGGATGGATAGAGGTATGGATG
>NW_016979546.1:0-298 GCF_001483705.2 Eufriesea mexicana | reverse complement strand
TACAGAATTGCAGTGGCTATAGCACGAAAATAGAATCCTTCCTCATTATTTATGCAAGAAAGTTATCTCACCACGGTATTAGTCGAAAATGTTAATGAAATTGAATGTTTGAGCCAGATGCTATAGCATTGCAATTGCCATAGCACGCCAATAGAATCATTCCTCCTTATTTATGCAAGAATGTTTGCTCACCACGATATAAGTCGAAAATGTCAATGAAATTGTATTCCCGAGTCACATGCTATAGCATTGCTATGGCTATAGAACGCCAATAGATTCTTTCCTAATTTTTTATGCA
>NW_016979545.1:0-439 GCF_001483705.2 Eufriesea mexicana | reverse complement strand
ACTGCTGCAGTGCTCCGTTGGTGGAAGGACTAAGAACCGTTCTGTCATTTGTAAACACCACTACCCATAATAATAATATACATTGATTATCCCAGAATTGATGTTAGACGTAAATCATATGTCAACAAAGTTAGTCCAACGGTTGAAACACGGTGACGATGTCGGTACTCAGTAATACTTTGTCAGTTGTTATTGACTCGAGCGCAAATGCGTCAGTCCTTCGTCATTTTTTAATTGCAATTGTATTTATTTCATGATTGAGCAGATTAAAGCAACGGTTAAAATGCTCTGTTCGCAGATGTACCAAACACCGTGCTGGGAACTGTAAATACCTCTATGCATAGCTGATGTAATAATTGATTATACTAGAGCTACCGCGAAATTTAATCCATGAGTGAACAGACTGATCCGGCGGCTGAAGTACTGTGACGACGGCTGT
>NW_016979544.1:0-503 GCF_001483705.2 Eufriesea mexicana | reverse complement strand
TAAAATTGAATTTTCCAGGACGGTGCTATAGCATTGCAATGTCTATAGCACGCCAGTAGGATCTCTCCTCCTTGTTTACGCAAGAAAGGCAGCGCACCACAATATTATAAGAACATGTCAATAAAATTGAATTTTCCGGCCAGATTCTATAGCATTGCAATGGTTAGAGTTTGCCAATAAAATCTTTCCTCCTTTCTTATGCAAGAAAGTAAGCTCTAGCTCACAACGATATTAGTCGAAAATGTCAATAAAATTGAAATTTCCAGCCAGATTCTAGTGCATTGCAATGTCTATAGCACGCCAATAGAATCTACCCTGCTTATTTAGGCAAGAAAGGTAGCTCACCACGATAATAGCAGAAACTGTCAATAATATTGAACTTTCCAGCCAGATTCAATAGTATTGAAGTGGCTATAGCACGCCAATAGAATCATTCCTCCTTATTTATGCAAGAAAGTTATCTCCCCACGATATTAGACGAAAATGTCAATATAATTGAATTT
>NW_016979543.1:0-551 GCF_001483705.2 Eufriesea mexicana | reverse complement strand
CTTCGCACTGGGGAGAGCAGCAGTAGTAGTTTCGTCGCATTATATTTAGTTAGGCTACGTTTTATTAGGTTAGGAGAGGATAACCTTACCTTTGTGCCGTACGCTGCTATTCGGTGAAATTCTGCTCTCTACATCGCCCTACTATACTCTGCCCGACCCTGTTGTGTCCAGCAATAGTGCTCCCGATACGATTGGTTCAGTTCGGTTACGTTTGGTTAGGCTAGCTTGCGTTAGGTTGTGTCATGATGGCTTTGGCTTTTGTGATATACACTGCTGTTTGGTGAATTCCTACGCTCTACTGCGCTCCAGTGTGCTCTAATGTGTTCAGCTTCGACCAGGGAGAGTCAGTAATAGTGGTCTCGGCACGTTATGCTGTTAGGCTACATTCTGTTAGGTTAGGCTATTACAGGTTAGGTTATGATGTCCTTGACTTTTGTACTTTACGCAGCAATGCGTCTGTTTTCTGCGCTCTACTGTGTTCTAGTATTCTCTGCTTGTCTCTGGCACTCTCAATAATGTAGGTCTAGACACGTCAGGTTGAGTTAGGTTAC
>NW_016979542.1:0-603 GCF_001483705.2 Eufriesea mexicana | reverse complement strand
AATGGCAAGTGCAGCCTTCTACTTGCCATAGAATAGGACTATTCAAAGTATACATTCTGTTCAGCTCGGTGAATAGGTCGCCTAACGACTTCAAACAATGGCAAGTACAGCCATTTACATGCCAGAGAATATTTCTATTCAAAATCTATAACCTGTTATAGCT
The DNA here is from genome assembly GCF_001483705.2 of Eufriesea mexicana. Taxonomy (NCBI): domain Eukaryota; kingdom Metazoa; phylum Arthropoda; class Insecta; order Hymenoptera; family Apidae; genus Eufriesea; species Eufriesea mexicana. The sequence continues at coordinate 440 of NW_016979542.1, read as the reverse complement.
TGGTAAATAGTTCGCCTGTCCCCTTCAATCCAATGGCATGTGCAGCAATCTACTTCCCCGAGAATAGGTCTATTCGAAATCTATAACCTGTTATAGCTTGGTGAATAGTTGGCCTAACGCCTCCAACCAATGGCAAGAACAGCCATCTACTTGCAAGAGAATAAGTCTATTCAAAATCTATAACCTGTTATATCTTGGTGAATAGATCGCCTAACGCCTTCAATCCAATGGCAAGTACATTTGCCAGAGAATAGGTCTATTCATAATCTATAACATGTTATAGCTTGGAGAATACATCGCCTAACGCCTTCAATCCAATGGCAAGTACAGCCATATACTTGCCATAGAATAGGTCTATTCAAAATATATAATCTGTCATAGCTTGGTGAATAGGTCGCCTAACCCCTTCAGCCAATGGCAAGTACAGCCATCTACTTGCC
>NW_016979541.1:0-255 GCF_001483705.2 Eufriesea mexicana | reverse complement strand
TTCTCCGAGCGATAACAGACTATAGATGTTGAATATAACTATTCTCTGGCAAGTAGATGGCTGCATTTGCCATTGGTTGAAGGCGATAAGCGTCCTATTCACCAAGCAATAACAGATTATAGATTTTGATTAGACCTATTCTCTGGCAAGTAGGTGGCTTTACCTGCCATTGGCTTGAAGGCGATAGGCCAACTAATCACCAAGCTAAGACAGCTTATAGATTTTGAAAAGACTTATTCTCTGGCAAGTAGATGG
>NW_016979540.1:0-340 GCF_001483705.2 Eufriesea mexicana | reverse complement strand
GTGTAGCACAAGAGTCGATGATACCCTATACAAACCTGACGTAACGTAACCCAGCCAAACGTAGAGTAACTCATCCTAACGCGCCGAGGTCACTATTGCTGGCTTCCGCAGAGACGTGCAGAATGGACTAGAGCACAGTGGGGCGCAGAAATCCACAGCACTGCAGTGAGTAGCACAATAGCCGTAGATAAACAAACGTAACCGGACCAAAAGTAACATAACCAATCGTAGCATAGCTTAATATTACGTAACGTCACTTTTGTTCCTGGCGTTCTCGCAGCCAAGCAGAATGTAGTAGAGCACAGTATGTCATAGAAATTGACGGAAGAGCAGTGTATAG
>NW_016979539.1:0-707 GCF_001483705.2 Eufriesea mexicana | reverse complement strand
CATACATCGATACGTTCATCATCGATCCATACATCCGTCCATCCATACAACCATCCACCAATCATTCCATCCATACATACATCCATACATCCATCAATACATACATTCATCAACACATACATTCATCCAAGCATACATCCATACATCAATACATCCAGTAATACATAGATTCGTACACCCATACATCCAAACATCCATACATCCATAGGTCCATGTATTCATACATACATACATCCATACATTCATGCATACATACATCCATACACCCATCCATACAGTCATCCGCACATACGAACATCCATCCATACATACATTCTTCCATCTATCCATCCATCCATACATCCTCGTACCCATACATCCATCGATCCATACATCCATCCATTCATACGTCCATCCACCAATCCATCCAATCATGCATACATCCATACATACGCCCATACATTCATCCATACACACTTCCATACATACATGCTTACATACATCCGTATATACATCCATACATGCATCCATACAAACAACCATTCATACAGCCATGCATTCATCCTTACATACACCCATTCATACACTCATGCATACATCCCTATATACATACATACAAACATCCATACAAACATCCATACATTCATCGATACATCCATACATCTACACATCCATCCATACAGTCATCCGCCCATACGAACATCCATCCATACATCCATTCTTCCATC
>NW_016979538.1:0-714 GCF_001483705.2 Eufriesea mexicana | reverse complement strand
TGATACTAACTGAAGTAGGAGTAACTTCACGCGACATGAGGAAATGAAGTACTCGTGATTTTAAATTTTCCTTTCACAACAAATGGCAACAACCGTAATGCATTACTACATACGAGAAAAGTTCCGAATTGATACGAGCACATCACGAAAATTTTTCGGAGCGCAAATTGTTAACAACCATAAACGTGACACGCAATGCAACAGTGTGCCGAGAGGACCATCATTAGAGAGCGAAGAGCGCGAATCGCGAGACGAGGATATCGTGATCAGCCCGCGAGCGGGGCCACTCTCCTTCTCTCGCCAATATGGCTCCCTCATATGTTTTGGTCCGGTCGGAAGCTGTGCACTCGGAAACTGGCCGCGTCATCTCGGCCTTTACATGAGGCTTTGGCACTGGAAAGGCAGATGTACGTGCACCTCGACCTTGTTATAATATGGTTATATTACGTCCTCTATTGGCCCACACTTATGCTGCACGTTCTTGTATTTATGGAGTACAGGTCCTCTATTGGATCGCTATTGGGCTATAGGTATTTATACTTAATGTGTAAGGAAGAGTTAATGTGGCGCGCAATACTTATCAGTAAATGATGGCAGACGACACAAATGCAATCAAACAACGTTCAAATTGAATGAAGTGTGTGATATTAATGAAGGAGTGCTATACGGTGCAGACCTGAATCAGTAGTAATACCTTGCAACAAAGATCGAAAG
>NW_016979537.1:0-590 GCF_001483705.2 Eufriesea mexicana | reverse complement strand
AATCGAACGATCTGAGACCACTATTGCTGGCCCCCTCTGAGCCTAGGAGAGCATATCAGAGCACAGTAGGGCGAAGGAGTTCACGGCACTACAATGTACGCAACAGAAGTCAAAGATATCCTAATCTAACTCAAACAAACACAGCCTAACCAAACGGAGCCTAACTCATCCAATCGTGTCACAACCACTATTGCTGGACACATCAGAGCCTAGCAGATTATAGTAGAGCATTTTAGAGCGCCGAAATCCACCGAATAGCAGCGTATGGCACAAAAGTCAAGGTTATCCTATCCTAACATAACCAAACGCAACATAACCAGACGCAACCAAATCCAGCCTAACGTGCCTATACCAATATTGCTGACTTCCACAGAGCCAACCATAATATGCTAGAGCAGATTAGAGCTGAGAATCCCGGCACATTGCAGTGTAAATCACAAAAGTCAGAGATATCCTAACCTAAGCTAGCCTAACACAACCTACCATAACCCAAACTAACCTAACCCAAACTAGCCTAACATAACCTTACAGAACAGCAGTGTATAGCACAAATTTCGAAGCTATCCTAGCCTAACCTAACTAAACATAAC
>NW_016979536.1:0-229 GCF_001483705.2 Eufriesea mexicana | reverse complement strand
CACCCTGCTCAACTCTACTGTACTCTGCTCGACGCTGTGGAGGCCAGAAATAGTGGTCGCTGCACGTTAAGCTGAGTTAAGTTACGTTTGGGCATGCTACGGTTGGTCAAGTTACGGGAGGATAGCTTTGACTTTTGTGCTATACACTGCCATTCAGCGGGTTTCTGCACTGTAGTCCGCTCTGGAGCATCCTGACGCGCCCACTGTTGCTGGCCTCCCTGGAGCCAGG
>NW_016979535.1:0-1500 GCF_001483705.2 Eufriesea mexicana | reverse complement strand
AAGGATGTATGAATGGATTGAGGTGTAGATGGACGTGTGTACGGATGTATGGATGTATGGATGGATGAATGCATCGATGAATGGAATTTCGAATGAATGGATATATGTATATATGGACGGCGGATGTATGGATGTATGGATGTATGGATGTATGGATGGATGCATGTATGGATGTATGGATGTATATATGTATGGATGTATGAATGAATGTATGGATGTGTGGATGTATGGGTGTGTGGATGCACGGATGTCCAAATGTATGGATGTACGGATGTATGGATGTTTGTATGGATGTATGTAAAGATGTATGCATGGGTGTATGTATGGCTGTGAGTATGGACGTATGTATGGATGTATGCACGGATGTATGAATGGATGGTTGAGTGTACGGGTGGAAGGAATTTTGGATGTATGGGTGTGTGGATGTACGGATGTATGGATGGATGTATGTATGGATGGGTGGAGGTATGGATGGGTGGATGTATGTATGTATGGATGTTTGAATGTAGGGATGTATTTGAGTTATGTGTGTATGTATGTATGGATGTATGGATATATGGATGTATGGAATTATATATGTATGGATGTATGAATGGATGGATTTATATGTCCATGTATGTATGGACGTAATGATGGATTGATGGTATGGTGGATGGTTGTATGTATGGGTGTATGTGTGGATGAATGTATGGGTCTATGTATGGATGTATGTATTTTTGTATGTATGGATGTATGCATGGATGGATGGATTGCTCGGTTGATGTATGGATGGATGGATGTATGGATCGATCGATGTATGGATCTATGGATGTATGGTACGTTCGATGTATGGATGGGTGGATGTATGGTTGCATGTATGTGTTGATGGATGGCAGTATCGATAGATGGATGTATGGATGGATAGAGGTATGGATGGTCGGATCTACGGATGTTCGGGGGTATGGATGTATATATATAAGGATGTATGGATGGATGGATGTATGGTTAGATGGATTTAGGAATGGGAGGATGGATGGATGTATGTATGGATGCGTGTTTGGAAGGGCGAATTTACGGATGTATGTATGGGTGGATGTATGTTTGTATGGTTGGTCGAATGCATGGATGTATGGATGTGTGGGTGCCTGAATGGATGGGTAGCTGGACTGAAGGACGTGTGTATGTATGGATATTTGTATGGAAGTATGTAAGGATGTATGCATGAATGTATGTATGGATGTGAGTATGGATGTATGTATGGATGTATGCATGGATGTGTGTATGGAGGGTTGAGTGAACGGGTGGATGGAATTTTGGATGTAAGGGCGTGTGGATGTATGGATGTTTGGATGGATGGATGTATGGAGTGGTGGATGGATGTATGTATGTATGTATGTATGGATGGATGTTTGAATATAGGGATGAATTTGAGTTATGTATGTATGTAGGTATGCATGCATGGATATACGGATGTACTCATGTATGGATGTACGGATGCATGGATGTATGGATGTGTGGGTG
>NW_016979534.1:0-791 GCF_001483705.2 Eufriesea mexicana | reverse complement strand
CATCCATAAATCCATTCATCCCTACTCCCATCCATCCATAAATTCGTCCATGCATACATGCATTCACACATATATCCATCCATCCACACGTCAATCCACCATTACATCCATCCATCCATAAATCCATTCATACTTACATTCACCCATCCATACACCCAGGCATACATCCATTCATTCATGCATCCATACATCCAACCATACATCCATTCACGCGTCCATCCATTCATCCACCCATACATCCAACCGCACATTGATCAATGCATCCATTCATACATCCATCCCTCCATACTTCCATCCATCCATACATACATCCATCCGCACATCCACGCATCCATAAATGCATTCATCCATACGTACATGCTTCCATATATCCATCCATCCATTCATCCTTCCATCCATAAATCCATCCATCCATCCATACACCCATCCATTCATATATCCATTTATGCGTACATCCAACCATCCATCCATACATCCATCCAAAAGTGCATACACCCATGCATCCATGTATCTATACACATATCCCCACGCACATCCATAAATATATCTATACCACCATCCATACGTTCATCCATACATACATGAATACTTCCATCCATCCATACATGCATCCGTACATACATCCACACATACATGCTTACATCCATTCATACCTCCACCCATACATCCATACACACATCCACACATACACCCATACATACATCCAAACATACGTCCATACATACATCCATCCATATTTCCAAACATACTTCCATCCATACATACATCCAAACACACGTCGATCCAACCAT
>NW_016979533.1:332-672 GCF_001483705.2 Eufriesea mexicana | reverse complement strand
TCCTAACCTAAACAAGCGTAACGTAACCAAGCGTAGCATAACTCAAACTTAAGTGACGAGACCTCTATTGCTGCAATCCCCAAAGCAGAGCAAAACATAGTAGAGTGGAGCAGTGCTCAGAAATCAATAGAAACGCAGTGTACAGCGCAAGGTCGAAACTACTCAAACCCAATCCAAACTAACTTGACCTAACCTACCGTAGCCTAACCCAACATAACGTGTCGCGGCCACTATTGCTGGCCTCGCCGGGGCCAAGCAGAACATAGTAGAGCACAGTAAAGCGCAGAATTCCACCGAATGGCAGTGTACAGTACGAAAGTCGAAGCTACCCTAACAGTAC
>NW_016979533.1:0-219 GCF_001483705.2 Eufriesea mexicana | reverse complement strand
GCAGTGTATAGCATAAAATTTGTAGCCACCTGATCCTAACGTAACCAAAGGTGACGCAGACAAACGCTACATAACACAACCTAACTTGCAGAGACCACCATTGCTCTCACCCTAGAGCCAAACGGAGTACTCTATAGCAATGCGGAGCGTAGGTGTCCTCCGAATAGCAGTCTATAGCACAAAGGCCAAAGCAATCCCATCCTAACCTAGCCAAACGTA
>NW_016979532.1:0-1542 GCF_001483705.2 Eufriesea mexicana | reverse complement strand
TTAAGCTACGCTGTCCAAGTTTAGCCTGACCCAACCTAACCTCACGTAACCTGAATCATCATAACCTGCCGAAACCGCAATTGCTGGCATTGCCACAGCCAAGCTGAATGTTTTAACTCACTGTAGGGCGCTGAAATCTACCAAATAGCAGACTGTGGCATTAAAGACACAGCTGTCCATTCCGAAGCTAGAGGATCGGACCATAACCGAACATATCCCAACATACCGCGACGTGCCGCGACCACTATTTCTGCCTTCCACAGTGCAAAGAAGGACATACTAGAACACAGTAGACCGCAGAAGTGCACCGAAATGCTGTGTGCAGCACAAAAGTTTAAGCTATCCTAACCAAACTTAGCCTAACCCAACCTAACAGAGCGTAAAGTGTCCCAACGTAGCGTGAAGGGGCCACTGTTTCTGGCCTTCCAAGAGCCAAGCTGAAAATATAATCGCTCTGTAGATCGCAGAAATCCACCTGATAGCAGAATATGTCACTAAAGTCAGACATATCATTTCCTAACCTAACCAATCTCAACATAAACAACGTAACATATCTCATCACAATGTGCAACGAGCACCATTGCAGGCCTTCACGGAGCAAAGCAGATCACATTAGTGGGGAGTAGAAGGCAGATATCCATAGAATCTCAGTGTATATCGAAGAAGTCAAAGCTACACGATCCTAACCCTGACAAACTGAACATAACCAAACACAGCCTAACTCAACCTAACATGCCGAGTCGAGACAGCCATTACTGCCATGCCAAGAGCCGAGCAGGACATACTAGAGCAGGGTAGACCGCAAAAACCCACCGAAAAGCTGTGTACAGCACAAAGGTTGGAGCTACTCTTTCCAAACTTAGCTTAACCCAACCGAACCGAACGAAACCTGACTCAACATAGCGTGCTGAGGCCACTAGTAGTGGCCGTACCGGAGTCAGGCTGATAATATTAGGGCACTGGCGGGAGCAGGAATCCACCTATTAGTCGGACTATAGCACCAAAGTCAAAGCTATCCTCTCCAAACCTAGCAAATCGTCACAAAACCAAACGTAACATAACTCAACCGAACTTGTCGAGACCACTATTGCTGGCCTCCCCACAGCTACGGAGAACACATTACCGGAGAGTAGAGCGCAGAAATCCATAGAATCGGTGTGTATACCAGAAAAGTCATAGCTACACGCACCTAACCCAATCGAACAAGACATAGCCAAACATAGCCTTACTCCACCTAACGTGCCGAGACAGCAATTGCTTCCCACCCCAGAGCAAAGCAGGAAACGCAAGAGCACAGTAGATCGCACATATCCACGGAAGAGCAGTGGACAGCGCAAAGCAAAAGCTGCCCTAACCAAACCTAGCCGGGTCATACCGAACCGAACGTAACCTAACTCAACGTAACGTGCCGCGACCTCCATTGCTGGCGAACCCAGCGTCATGGAAATCACAATAGTGGAATATAGGTCCCAGAAATCGACAGAAACGCAGTGTATATCAGAAAAGTCAAAGCTAGCCAAACCTAACCAAAACAGACAGAAC
>NW_016979531.1:0-505 GCF_001483705.2 Eufriesea mexicana | reverse complement strand
TTAATTTGGCGCGTGATAAGCGTTCTAGGACATCGAAGGGATTCGATAAATAGGACGCTACTTAGCCACCGCATTCAAAATAGTTAGTCATCCTCCGTTGCTCACCATTTCCAAAGTACAGAAAATATCCTAGTCAATCCACGACTAGGACTAAGGTCATCATCGCTTCCACCCTTGGTAAAATATATAAAGGCTTAGAAAAACCGATAAAAATGATCATTGTTACCGTGACCACTGTTCTGCCGAGTGTACATTTTTGAATAAACTTATTTTATTAAAAGTCTTGTGAGTTTTCCCGTGACACAGTCATCGACTAAAAGAGTATCGAGTTAACTGTACCACACCACGAGATTTGAGTTCTTCGTGTGAGTGTGAATGTGAGTGTGAGTGTGGTCGAAGGAGCGGCCTTTTTTGTTTATAATTGTGCAATCTAAATATAATAAATTGTGCAATCTAAATATAATAAATTGTGCAATGTAAGTATAATACACGCGAGTGCCATCTA
>NW_016979530.1:628-956 GCF_001483705.2 Eufriesea mexicana | reverse complement strand
TCAAGTCAGGTCATGTCAGGACAGGTCAGGACAGGTTAGGTTACGTTATGTTAGGTTAGGGTAAGTTACGTTGTCTTACGATAGGTTTGTTTAGGATAGGTGAGCTTAGGTTAGGTTTCATTAGGGTAGGTTATGCTTGGTTGGGTTAGGTTATGTTAGGTTAGGTTAAGCTGGTTTAGCTAGGTCAGGTTAGGTCATGTTAGGTTAGGTTTCGTTATGTTAGGTTAGGAAAAGTTGGGGTAGGTTGGGTTTGGTTATGTTAGGTTTTCTAAAGCTTGGGAAGGTTTGGCTAGGACAGGTTTTACAAAGTTAGGGTAGGTTAGGTTAG
>NW_016979530.1:0-560 GCF_001483705.2 Eufriesea mexicana | reverse complement strand
GTTAGGTTAGGCTATGTTAGGTTAGGTTAGGTCGAGATAGATTGTGTTAGATTACGTTTGGATACGTGACGTTAGGATAGGATAGGTTAGGTTAGTTTGTGTTTGTTTATGGTAGGTGAGCTAAAGTTTGGGTAGTTTAGGAGAGCATAGGTTTTGCAATATTGTGTTTGATTAGGTTACGTTATGTTAGGTGAGGTTAGCGTAGGGCTGGCTAGGATAGGTTAATTTAGGTTTTGCAAAATTAGGTTAGGTCAAGTCAGGTTATGTCAGGTCTGGTCAGGTCAGGTCAGGTCAGGTCATGACGGGTCAGTTCCGGTCACGTCATGTCAGGTCAGGCCATTCCTGGTCGGGTCATGTAATATCAGGTGAGGTCGGGGCAGGTCAGGTCAGGTTAGGTCAGCTCAGCTAATGCCAGGGCCGGTCAGGCCAGGTCAGGTTTGGTTATGTTATGTTAGGTTAGGTTAAGTTAGCTTACAATAGGTTCGGATATGTATGGTGAGTTTAGGTTAGGCTTGATTAGGTTAGGTTAGGATTGGTTGGGTAGGGTTAGGTTAGGTTAG
>NW_016979529.1:0-284 GCF_001483705.2 Eufriesea mexicana | reverse complement strand
AACAAAAGTCAAAGCTACCCTAATCGAACCTAACCTTATTTAGCGTTATCCGAGCGTAACCTATTCCAACCTAGCGTGCCGTGAACACAATTGCTCTCCGCAATTAGAGTATAGTAGAGCAATGTGGAGCGTAGAAATCCACCGAATAGCAGCGTAGAGCACAAAAGTTAAAGCCATCCTTTCCTAACTTGACTAATGGAAACAAGGCCAAACGTAACTTGACACTGAATAACGTGCTGCGAAGGCTATTGCTCGCCATCCCAGATTAGAGCAGGTTATAGTAG
>NW_016979528.1:0-474 GCF_001483705.2 Eufriesea mexicana | reverse complement strand
AACTTCTCGAGAACCGATAGGGGATAAAGAAAAATCTCTTTTGCAAAATACAGCTTTTCATATGGACATTGTAGTTAATCTAGAAACAGTTATTAAGAATTAATTTGTCTAAATAATATATTAAAAATTCGTCATTTTCCTATTATTTATCGTACTAAATGTTAAATCTTCTTCATGTAAATGAATACACGAGATCTGTATCACGTGATCTGTAAAGCAAAATAGAGGATACATATTAGATTTGGTGGTACAATTTGGTCTCTTTTAACACTAGAACTACCAACCCAGTCAAAATGACTGGCCCCAGAATTTTCCTTTTTGCAATCACCGAACACATACTCCTGCTTTAAGAATAAAATTGGTATCAACTCATATTAAAAAAGAACTGAAATCAATATATTCACTCATATGTCATCGTACCACTGAAATTACTATAATCTGTGCACGTTATAGTTAGGTACCCATTAAAGATCG
>NW_016979527.1:0-553 GCF_001483705.2 Eufriesea mexicana | reverse complement strand
TAACCAAGCTATAACAGATTATAGATTTTGAATTGACCTACCCTCTGGCAAGTAGATGGCTGTTCTTGCCATTGTATTGACGGCGTTATGCGACCTGTTCTCCAAGCTATATCAGATAATAGATTTTGAATAGATCTGGCAAGTAGATGGCTGTACTTGCCATTGGATTGAAGGCGTTACTCGTTCTATTCACCAAGCTATAGCAGGTTATAGACTTTGAATAGACCTATTTTCTGGCAAGTAGAAGTCTGTACTTGCCATTGGATTGATGGCGATTGGCGGCCTATTCACTAAGCTATAACAGACTAAGGATTTTGAATAGACCTATTCTCTGGCAAGTAGATGGCTGTACTTGCCATTGGGAAGAAGGCGTTAGGCGATCTATTCACCAAGCTATAACAGGTTACAGATTTTGAATAGACCTATTCTCTGGCAAGTAGATAGCTGTATTTGACATCGGATTGAAGGCGTAAGGCGACCTAATCTCCAGGCTATAACAAATTATAGACTTTGAATAGACCTATTCTCTGGCAAGTAGATGGCTGTACTTGCC
>NW_016979526.1:0-528 GCF_001483705.2 Eufriesea mexicana | reverse complement strand
CTAACCTATCATACACAAACGTAATCAAACACAAAGTAATGTGCTGCGATCAGTGTTGCTTGTCTATAGAGGTTCAAAGAGAACATGTTAGAGGAGAGAAGAGCGCAGAAGCTAATATAATGGCAGTGCATAGCAGAAAAGGCGAAACTGTATTAACCTGACACCAACTAGTTTAGCATAATCTAACGCAACATACCTCTAACTAACGTGCTGAGACTACTACTGCTGACCTCCGTAGAGCCAACAGGAATTTAATCAAACGCAACATACCTCTAACTAACGTGCCGAGACTACTACTGCTGACCTCCGTAGAGCCAACAGGAATATAGTAGAGCACAGTAGGGCGCAGAAAGCCGCCGCATTGCAGTGTAAAGCACAAAAGTCATACATACCTCAAACCAACATGACCCAATCTAACCTAATGCAACCAAAGGAAACTTAACTAAAGCTAACGTGCCGAGGCCACTATTGGTGCCCCCCCCCCCAGAGCCAAGCCGAAGGTATTATAGCACAGTAGAGCGCAGAAGC
>NW_016979525.1:0-793 GCF_001483705.2 Eufriesea mexicana | reverse complement strand
TCCAAACGTAACCCATCACAACTTATGTTGCTGAGACCACTATTGCTGGCGCCACAGAGCCTAATAGAACATACTAGGGCAGAGTAGAGCGCAGATTCAGAAGTCCACCGAATAGCAGTCTATAGCAAATAAGTCAAAGCCATAACCAACCTTAACACAGCCAAGCGTAACATATTTCACCCTATCGTGCCGCGAACACTATTGCTGGCCTCCACACAGCCAAGCAGAATTTAATGGAGGACAACAGAGCGCAGAAATCCAGAGAATAGCAGTGAATAGCAGAAGAGTCAGAGATATCCAAGCAGAAACCAAATAACATAACCAAACAACACGTGGCAAAATTCAAAATAACCTGCGCGACCACTATTGCTGGCGACGCCAGGGCCAAGCAGAGTGTACTAGAAAACTGTAGACCGCAGAAATCCACCGCAATGCAGTGTACAGCACAAAAGTCAAAGGTATCCATACCTGACATGAACCAACGTAAACTGACCGAACGTAGCCTATCTCAAAATAACGTGCGGAGACCTCTACTGCTGGCCTCCCCAGAGCAAAGCAGAGCGTAGGAGTCCATAGAACATCAACGTAAAACTCAAAAGTCAAAGTTACCCTAACCCAACGCAACCTAACCTAACCAAGCCAAACGTAACATTGCTCAACCTAACGTGCCGAGACCATTATTGCTAACATACACACACACATGCAGAATATGATTGGACACAGTGGAGGTCAATAATCCATAGTATAGCAGCGTGCAGCGCGAAAGCCAAAGCTATCCTGACCTTACACAGCC
>NW_016979524.1:0-691 GCF_001483705.2 Eufriesea mexicana | reverse complement strand
GCTATACACTGCTCTTCGGCGGATTTCTGGACTCTACTGTGCCCTAACATGATCAGCTTGGCTCTGGGAAAGGCAGAATAGTGGTATCGGCAGGTCATTCCGAGTTGGGCAACGTTTGGTTGGGCTAGGTAGGGTAAGGTTTGGTCAGGTTCTCTTCGACTCTTGTGCTTTACACTGCAACGCTGCGTATTCATGTAGTTAACTATGCTCTAGTATTGCCTGCTCGGATCTTGGTTGTAGGTAGGGTAGGTGGTATTATGTTACGTATGGTTGCGTTACGTTTGGTTAGGTTAGGATAGGATAACCTTGACGATAGCACTACACACTGATAATCGGTGGGTTTCTGCGCTCTTCATTTCTCTGCTATACTGTGCTCTGCTATGGGACGCCAGTAACGGTGATCCCGACAAGTCAGCTTGGTTTACGCTACGTTTGTTTATGTTACGTTTGGTTATGTTACGATTGGTTAGGGTAGGAGAGGGTACAATTGACCCTTGCGTTATATACCGCTTCTCGGTGGACTTCAGCGCTATACTGTGCTCTATTATGCCCTGCTTGCCTCTGGGGTGGCCAGCGATAGTGCGCTCGGCATGTTGGGTTAGGTTACGTTTGGTTAGGTTACGCTTGGCTGAGTTGGGTCTGGATAGCTTTGACTTTCTCGGCATAGGCTGTTGTTCGGGGGTTTTCTGAG
>NW_016979523.1:0-1408 GCF_001483705.2 Eufriesea mexicana | reverse complement strand
GTTAGGTTAGGTTAGGTTAGGTTACGTTAGGTTAGGTTAGGTTGGGTTGGGTTCATTGGGTTGGGTAGGGTTAGGTTAGGTTAGGGTAGGTTATGTTAGGTTAGGTTACGTTAATTTAGGTTAGGTTAGCTTTGGTTGGGTTACGTTACGTTAGGTGAGGTTCGGATAGTTAAAGTTTGGTTAAGTAGGTTATCTTACGCTTTGTGAGGTTAGGTTCGGTTATGTAACGTTGTGGTTGGTTGGATTGGGTTGAGTTGGTTTGGGTTAGGTTAGGTTAGGTTAGATTAGGTGATGTTAGGTTAGGTTAAGTTAGGATAGGTTCGCATAGATAAAGTTTGGTTAGGTAGGTTACGTTAGGTTTTGTGAGATTAGGTTAGGTTAGGTTAGGTTATGTTGGGTTAGGTTAGATTAGGTTAGGTTTGGTTATGTCAGGTTAGGTTAGGGTGGGTTAGGTTTGGTCGGGTTAGGTTAGGTTAGCTTAGGATAGGTGAGGTCACGTTACGCCCGGTTTGGCCAGGTCATGTTAAGTTAGGTTCGGTCAGGTCAGGACAACTCATGTTAGGTTAGGTTAGGTTAGGTTAAGTTAGGTTAGGTTAGGTTAGGTTACGTTAGGTTAGGTTAGGTCAGGTGAGGCCGAGTTAGGTTAGAATAGGTTACGTTAATTTAGGTTAGGTTGCATTGGGTTCGTTGGGTTGAGTTGGTTTGGGTTAGGTTAGGTTAGGTTAGGTTAGGTGAAGTTAGGTTAGGTTAAGTTAGGATAGGTTCGCATAGATAAAGTGTGGTTAGGTGGGTGACGTTATGTTTTGTGAGATTAGGTTAGGTTAGGTTAGGTTAGGTTAGGTTAGGTTAGGTTACGTTGGGGTTGTTTGGTTTGGGTTAGGTTAGGTTAGGTTTGACTAGGTTAGGTTAGGTTTGACTAGGTTAGGTTAGGTTTGACTAGGTTAGGTTAGGTTTGACTAGGTTAGGTTAGGTTTGACTAGGTTAGGTTAGGTTTGACTAGGTTAGGTTAGGTTTGACTAGGTTAGGTTAGGTTTGACTAGGTTAGGTTAGGTTTGACTAGGTTAGGTTAGGTTTGACTAGGTTAGGTTAGGTTTGACTAGGTTAGGTTAGGTTTGACTAGGTTAGGTTAGGTTTGACTAGGTTAGGTTAGGTTTGACTAGGTTAGGTTAGGTTACGTTGGGGTTGGTTGGGTTGGGTTAGGTTGGTTTGGGTTAGGTTAGGTGTGGTTAGGTTAAGTTTGGGTAGGTTAGGTTAGGTTAGGTTAGGTAAGGTTACGTTAGGTTGGGTTGCGTTTGGTTAGGTTAGGTTAGGTTAGGTTAGGTTATGTTAGTTTGGGTTATGTTACGCTTCGTTAGGATAGGTTAGGTTAGGTGACGTTGGTTTGGGCTGGTTTGGTTTGGGATGGGCT
>NW_016979522.1:0-274 GCF_001483705.2 Eufriesea mexicana | reverse complement strand
GATTTGGTTAGGTAAGGTTCGGTTAGTATATCTTTGATTCTTGTGCTTTACGCTGCAATGCCGCGGATTTCTGCCCACTACAGTGCTCTGGTTTATTCCGATTTGCACTCTGGAGATCAGCAATAATGGTCGTGTCACGTTTGGTTGAGTTAGGTTACGTTTGGTTATGTCAGGTTACATTTGGTTAGAATAGAATAGTTCCGTCTTTTGCGCTATACACTTCTGTGCGGTTGATTTCTGCGCTCTACTGTGCTCTAATATGTTCTGCCTGTCT
>NW_016979521.1:0-276 GCF_001483705.2 Eufriesea mexicana | reverse complement strand
TTCCTCGTACCTGAATGGGGGGCTGTCTGAGGTTTCCGGGACGTTCTGGGAGTCCTCTCGGATTCACCGTTGCTCGGGCGTGTCTTTTTCCACGTCGTCATCTGGATCGAGCGCGGTTAACATCGCCTCTGCCGTGGATCGCCAGCTCGAGGTTTCTCCTTGCGGCGTGCGGAGTGCGCAAGTTTCCCGAGGGCAGTCTTGTAGACAATTCCTCAGGGCTCTTTATTTCCTTCCTCGGTGACGAACTGGCGCCGGTTTTGGATCTTCGCGTTCGTC
>NW_016979520.1:0-1024 GCF_001483705.2 Eufriesea mexicana | reverse complement strand
CCTTGCCACTTGATTACTCAGGTCACTGATGACGTAAATGCTTTAGCAATTCTAGAATAATAATTGCACATACCGGTTATGACTTCGGCATTTTCATCTGTCGCACGGTACTGAGTACGTCCATTAAGGAAGCGCTGTTACTGTTGGATATATATGTTGTCTGACGTCCTATATTATATAACAATTCGTTAATGGCAAAATACTATTCCATTATCGCATGAGAAATTAAGAATTGACAACGCAATACTGAGCGCAGGTATCACTACCATACTGTAACCGTTGTGTTAACCTCTTCACTGATGATGTAATTTCCACAGCAATTCTAGAGTTTTCAACGTATAGTACTGGTGTGGTTGGAGATATTTACAACTGATGGTACGGTACTTGTTACGTCCACTGACAGAGCAATATTGCCATTAAATTAATCTGACCGCGGAAGAGCTGAGTTCCACAGCAATTGTGGAGTGATGAATAGATAGAGCTGCTGTCGTTGCAGGCATTGTCCTGTTTCGAAACATCGCAGAGTATAGCCATCAACAAAGCGCTGTAACCGTATGATTAATCTGTTCACTGTTGTTATAAATTCTGTAACAATTCTAGAATGACAAAGGGCAGATTCATTATCGCTAGACGTAACGACATAAGACAAAACAGAGCCGAGTACAGCCATAATTGCAGTAATGTAGCGGTTGCATTAATCTGATCACTGATCACTGAAATTCTGTAGATATTCTAGAACGGCTAATGGTGTATCCATTGTTGTCCGGGATATTAGTGATTGTCAAAAGAGGACTGAGTACAAACATTATAATTCTACTGTAGCCGTTGGATTGATTTGCTCATTGATGGCATAAATTCAATAGCAAGTCATGAATAATCAAAGTATCGAACGGTTATGTCTAGAGATATTTACAATTGACAGTATGGTGCTTGGTTCATCTACAAACAGAGGCCTGATGCCGTTGGATTGACCTGGCCACTGCTGATTTAATTCCTATAGAAATTTTAAAATGACAAAAGGCTT
>NW_016979519.1:0-561 GCF_001483705.2 Eufriesea mexicana | reverse complement strand
CACACCGCACTGCAGTGAGTAGCGCAAGAGCCGTAGATATCCTAACCGAGCCTGACCAAACTTTTCCACAACGAACGCAGTATGACTCAAAATAACGTTCCGTGAACCCTGCCCCTGGCCCTCCAGAGCCAAGCAGAATGCAGTAGAGCACAGTAGATGTGAAATCCCCTGACAAAAGTCAAAGTGGCCTTTCCCAGCCTAGCCTAACGTAACATAACCGAACGTAGCCTAACCAAACCCAATGTGACGTTACCAATATTGCTGACCTCCACTGAGACAAGCACGGTGTACTAGAGCACATCAGCGCGCAGAAACCAACCGCATTGCAGTGAAGAGCACAAGAGGCCAAGTTAATCTGACCTAACCTGCTCTAACCTAGCCTTGCCGTACGCAGCAGTGCTCCGAATAGCGCGCAGCGACCTGTGCTCCTAGACGCCTCAAAGAAAAGCAGAATGTAGTAGAGCAGAGTAGACCACAGGAATCCACCTAATAACAGTATATTGCACGAAAGTCAAGGTAATCCTGTCCGAACGTGGCCTAACGTATCCTAACCAAACATAA
>NW_016979518.1:0-2282 GCF_001483705.2 Eufriesea mexicana | reverse complement strand
CAAGAGTCAAAGAAATCCTAACCAAAGCATCCTAACCTAACCAAACGTTACGTAACCTAACTCTACCGAACGTGCGGATGCCACCATTGTAAGCCCCTCCAGAGACAAGCAGAACATGCTAGAGCACACTAGAGCGCTAAAATACACCGAATAGCAGTGTCCAGCACAGGAGTAAAGGTATCCCATTCTAGCATAGCCAATCGCAGCATAAATGAACGTAGCCTAACTCAAACTATCATGACGAGACCGCTACTGCTGGCCTCCGCAGAGACAAGCAGAATGCACTGCAGCACTGTAGAGCAAAGAGATCCACGGAATTGCAGTGAACAGCACAAAAGCCGCGATATCATATCTACACCTGGCCAATCCTAACCTAACCAAACGCCGCATAACTATTCATAACGTGACGCGACCACTGCTCCTGGCCACCACATATGCAAGCTGAACGTAGTAGAGAAGATCGCGACCACTGCTCCTGGCCGCCACATATGCAAGCTGAACGTAGTAGAGAAGCGTAGATGAAAGGAATTCACCGAATGATAGTGTATAGCACGAAGGTCGAAGCTACCCTAACCAAACATAACCTAACCTAACCTAACCCAACACGACGTGCCACGGCCACTGTTGCTCGCTTCCGCAGAGTCGAGCAGAGTACAGTAGAGCAATATTAGAGAGCAGAAATCCACCGAGGAGCAGTGTATAGCACAGAGGCCAAAGAAACACATTCCGGACCTTTCTAACCGAATCGAACGAAACGTAACATAACACGAACCAAGCTGCTGAGACAACTATTTCTGGCCACGTCAGAGCGACGCCGAGCATATTAGTACACATTAGACCGCAGAAGTCCAGCAAATAGCAGTGTAGAGCACAAAAGTCAAGGTAGCATATCCTAACATAGCCAAACGTAGCACACCCGAACGTAGCCTAACTGAACTTAACATGACGAGTGAACCATTGCTGGCCTCCACAGAGACGAGCAGAATGTGCTAGTGCTCAGCAGTGCGCTGAAATCGAACGCAGAGCTGCGAATAGCACAAGAGTAGGAGATATCCCAACCTATCCTGACCTAACCTAATCTAACCAAACGTAACCTAACAAAACCTAACGTGCCGAGACCGCTATTTCTGGCCCCTCAAGAGGAAAGCAGAAAATATTATAAAACAGTAGGCCTCAGAAATACGCGGATAGCAGTGTATACCGCAGGAGCCTAAACTATACTACCCAGACCTCACAAAGCGTAGCATACCCAAGCGTAGGCTAACAAAACTAACGCGCCGAGAGCACAATTACTGTCCTCCACAGGACTAAGCAGTATATACAAGAACACTGTAGAGAGCAGAAATCCGCCACATTGGAGCGTAAGGCGCAAATGTCAAAGATATCCTGACGAAACATAAACATACCTAACATAACCAAACGTAACATATCTCAGCCCAACGTGCCGCTACCACCATCGCTGGCAACACAGCGTGAAGCGTAATACGATTGAGCACAGTTGAGCACAGAAGTCCACGTAGCCTCTGTGTTGAGCACAAAGGTCAAAGCTATCGTAATCTAACCCATCCTAACCTACACCAACCAAACGTAATCTGACTGAGCCTAACGTGCCGCCACCAGTATTGCTGGCATCCCCAGGGTCGAACAGAGTATAGCAGGGCACAGTAGAGCGCAGAAGTACATCCAATAACAGTCTTTGCAATGAAAGTCAAAGCTATCCAATCCAAACCAAAGCGAGCACAACCTAACCAATCACAACCTAACGCAACCTACCGTGCCGGGACTAGAATTACTGGCTTCCCGAGAGCCAGACAGAGCATATTAGAGCACAGCATTGCGCAGAATTTCAACGAATAGCAGTATACAGCACAAAAGTCAATGCTATGCCCTACCACCCTAACCAAACTTAACATAAAGACACGTAGCCAAATAAGACTAACGCAAAGTGACTACAATTACTGGCCACCCCATAGCCGAGCAGGGTATAGTAGAGCAATGTAGAGCGTAGGAACACGATGAATGGCAGCATATGGCACAAAAGTCACAGCTATCCTATCTTAACCTGCCCAAACGCAATCTAACACAACCTAACGTGCCGAGACCACTATTGCTGGCCTCCCCAGAGTAGAGCGGAGTATAGTAGAGCAATGTAGAGCGTGGAAATCTATCGAATTGCAGTGCATAGCACAAAAGTCGAAACTACCCTATTCGAACCAATCCAAACGTAATAGAACCGTACGTAACTTGACCTAACTTAAAGTGCCGAGGCCACTACTACTGGA
>NW_016979517.1:0-1018 GCF_001483705.2 Eufriesea mexicana | reverse complement strand
TTTTCCAGCCATATTCTATAGCATTTCAATGGTTATAGCACGGCAGTAGAATCTTTCCCCCTTATATATGCAAGAAAGTTTGGTGACCCCGATATTGGTCGAAAATGTCAATAAAATTGTATTTTCCAGCCAGATTTTAGCCAGATTCTATAGCATTGCAAAATGGCTATTGCACGCCAATAGGATCTTCCCTCTTTCTTTATGCAAGAAAGTTACGTCACCACGATATTAGCCGAAAATGTCAATAAAATTGAATTTTCCAGACAGATTCTTTAGTATCGCAATGACAATACCACGCCAGTACAATCTTTCCTCCTTATATATGCAGGAAAGTTAGGTCACCACTATATTAGCCGAAAATGTCAATAAAATTGAATTTTCCAGGCAGATTCTATAGCGTTCTAATGGCTATAGCACGCCAATAGAATCATTCCTACGTATTTATGCAAGAAAGTTAGGTCACCAAGATAGTAGCCGAAAATGTAAATTAAATTCAATTTTCCAGACAGATTCTATAGCATTGCAATTTCTATAGAGCGCCAATAGAATATTTCATTCATCCTTATTTATGCAAGACAGTTAGTTCACCACGATATCAGTCGAAAATGTCAATAAAATTGTATTTTCCAGCCAGATTCTATAGCATTTCCATGGCTCTAGCACGCCAGGAGAATCCTTCGTCCATATATATGCTGGAAAGGTATCTCAACACGATATTAGTCGCAAATGTCCATAAAATTCGATTTTCCAGACAGATTCTTTGGCATTTCAATGGTTATAGCACGTCAGTAGCATCTTTCCCCCTTATATATGCAAGAAAGTTAGGTCACACCGATATTAGTCGAAAAACTCAATAACATTGCATTTTCCAGCCAGATATTATAGCATTGCAATGGCTATTGCACGCCAATAGAATCCTCCCAACTTATTTATGCAAGAAAGTTAGGTCACCACAATATTAGTCGATAATGTCAATAAAATTGTATTTTCCAGCCAGAATTTATAGCATTGCAATGGC
>NW_016979516.1:0-232 GCF_001483705.2 Eufriesea mexicana | reverse complement strand
ATTCGATTTTCGCCGTTTTTTTTCTAAATACAGTGCCGGAAGTGGACCCGTGTCGCTGGTCGTGGTGCGACGTTATCTCTCGCGGCTTAGTTCTTTGAAACATCGTTTTTGAATTTTGATTTTTCATCATCACTCGTTAGAACGGGCCCTTCTGTAATAGAATCAGTGACTTTTATTCGATTTTCGCCGTTTTTTTTCTAAATACAGTGCCGTAAGTGGACCCGTGTGACAG
>NW_016979515.1:0-577 GCF_001483705.2 Eufriesea mexicana | reverse complement strand
CATTGCAATTGGATAGAATCTTGCCGGAAAATTCAATTTTATTGACTTTTACGACTAATACCGGTGTGAGCCAACTTCCTTGCATAAGTAAGTAGGAAAGACCGTTTTGGCGTGCAATAGCCATTGCAATGCTACAGAATCTGAATGGAAAGTTCAATTTTATTGCCATTTTCTACTAGTATCGTGGTGAGCTAACTTTCCGGCATAAACACGGAGAAAAGATTATATTGGTATGAAATATTCTTTTGGCGTGCTGTATCCATTGCAATGCTGTAGAAACTGTCTGGAAAGTTTAATTTTATTGTCATTTTCAACTAATATCGTGGTGAGCTAGCTTCCTTGCATAAGTATGGAGGAAAGATCCTTTTGGCGTGCTATATCCATTGCAATGATGTGGAATGTGCCTGGCAGTTTCGATTTTATCGACATTACCAGCTAATATCGTGGTGAACTATCTTTCTTGCGTAAATAAGGCGGAAAGATTCCATTGGCGTGCTATTGGCATTGCAATGCTGAAGAATCTGGCTGGAAAACTCAATTTTAAGGACATTAACGACTAATATGGTGGTCAGCTACC
>NW_016979514.1:0-577 GCF_001483705.2 Eufriesea mexicana | reverse complement strand
GTCAATAAAATTGTATTTTCCAGACAGATTCTCTAGCATTTCCATGGTTATGGCAGGCCAGTATGGCCTTTCCTCCTTACATATGCAAGAAAGTTAGGCCATCACGATATTAGTCGAAGATGTCGATAAAATTGTATTTTCGAGCAAGATTTTATTGCATTGCTATGGCTATAGCACGCCAATAGAACCTTCCCTCCTTATTTATGCAAGAAAGTCAGGTCACCACGATATTAGCCGAGAACGTCAATAAAATTGTATTTTCCAGACAGATTCTATAGCATTGCAATGGCTATAGCACGCCAGTAGAATCTTTCCTCCTTTTATGCAAGAAAGTTAGGTCACCACGATATTAGCCGAAAACGTCAATAAAATTGAATTTTCCAGACAGATTCTATAGCATCGCAATGGCTATAGCACGCCAATAGAATCTTCCCTCCTTATTTATGCAAGTGAGTTAGGTCACCACGATCTTAACCGAAGAAGTCAATAAAAATGAATTTTCCAGACAGATTCAATAGAATCGCAATGACTATAGCACGCCAATAGTATATTTCTTCCTTACTTATGCAAGAAAGTT
>NW_016979513.1:0-547 GCF_001483705.2 Eufriesea mexicana | reverse complement strand
TTCCACGATATTAGTAAAAATGTCAATTTGAATTTTCCAGCCAGATTCTACGACATTGCTATCCCAACAGCACTCCAGAAGGATCTTTCCTCGTTACTTATGCAAGGAAGGTATCTCACCACGATACTAGTCGCAAATGACAATAAAATTGAATTTAAATTGAATTCTCCAGGACGATCCTATAGCATTGCAATGTCTATAGCACGCCAGTAGAATCTCTCCTCCTTATTTATGCAAGAAAGTTAGCTCATCTCGATATTAGTCGAAACTGTCAATAAAATTGAATTTTCCAGCCAGATTCTGCAGCATTGCAATGACTTTAGCACTCCGAAGGCATCTTTCCTCCTTACCTATGCAAGGAAGCTAGCTCACCACGAAATTAGTCGAAAATGTGAATAAAATTGTATTTTCCAACCACACTCTATATCATTGCAATGTCTACAGCACGCCACTAGAATCTACCCTTCTTATTTATGCAAGAAAGGTAGCGCACCACGATAATAGACGAAAATGTCAATAAAATTGAATTTTCCAGCCAGATTCTGCA
>NW_016979512.1:0-2416 GCF_001483705.2 Eufriesea mexicana | reverse complement strand
TATCTAGGTGCCGAGCAGAGTATGGCAGACCAACGTAGATGGCAGAAATCAACCGAATATCTGAGTACAGTACTTGAGTCAAACCGATCCTGTCCTAGCCTATCCAAACTAAACGTGATATAATCAAGCGTATCCAAACTTGAGCCAACGTGCCGAGACAATTATTGATGGAAGCACCGGAGCCAAGCAGAATATACTAGGGCACTGTAGAGCTCAGAAATCCACCGCATTTGAATGTACAGCGCAAAAGTCAAAGATACCCTATCATAAATCAAACAAACCGAACCCAGCCAAACACAACCTCACACAACGTAACGCGATGCGGCCGCTTGTTCTGGGCTTCCCAGAGCCAGACAGAGCATATTAGAGCACATTATATCGCAGTAGACCACGGAATAGCGGTGTATAATACAAAAGTCGACGCTATCCACTCCTAGCCTAGCCAAACGTAACATATCCAGGCGCGACTTATTCGAACCTAACGGGCCTAGCCCACCATTTCTGGCATATTCAGGGCTAAGCAGAACATATGAGGACAAAGTAGAGCGCAGAAATCTACCAAATAGTAGTGTGTACCACGACAGTCAAAGCTATGCGAACATAACCCAAACAATCCTAACCTAACCGAACTTAGCATAACACAACTTAACGGGCCGCAGCCGCCATTGCTGCCCTCCCCAGAGTCGAGCAGGGTACAGTAGAGCAGAGAAGAGCGCGGAAACCCACCGTATAGCAGTGAGAGGCACAAAAGTCAAAGCTATACTCCCGTAACATAACCGAACGTAACCTGAACGAACGTTGCCTGATCCAAACTTTGGTGCCACGGCCACGAATGATGTCGTCCCCAGAGTGAAGCAGAATTAAATAGAGCAACGTAGAGCGCAGAAATCCACCGAATAGCGGTGTATAACGCAACTGTCAAAGCTATTCTATCCTTACTTATCCAAACGTAATATGGTTGAACGTATCTTAACTTAACCTAACGTGCCGAGACCACCATTGCTGGAATCCCAAGGCGAAGCGGAATATACTGGCGCAGAGTAAAGAGCAGGTACCCCCCAAATAGCAGCGTATAGCACAAAAGTCAAATATATCCTAGCAAAACATGAACCAACCTGGCCAAGCCAAACGTGGACTAACTGAGCTTAACGAGACGAGACCACTATTTCTGGCATTTCCAGTGTCAAGCAGAACATGCCAGAGCACAGTAGAGGGCAGAAATCCAACGAATATCAGTGTACAGCACGAAATTCAAAGCCATCATGACCATACCTAATCCAACCTGGCCTAACCGAACGTAACTTGAAACAGCCAATCGTGTGGCGACGACTATCGCTGGCTACCCCAGACAACCTAACCCCAACAAACGTAATCTAACCAAACGTAGCCTATCTCAACCTAACTCGCAGAGACCACCATTTCTGGCCACCCCGGGGTCGAGCAGAGTATAGCAGAGCACAGTGAAGCCCAGGAGTCCATAGAATAGCAGCGTATACCAGAAATGTGGAAGCTGCTCCAGCGTAACAAAAGCAAACTTAACATAACCGAATGTGACATAGCTCTACCAGAGGTGGCTAGACAACTGTTGCTAAACTCCCCAGAGCCAACCAGTATATACAAGAGCACAGTAGAGAGCCCTATTCCGCCGCATTGTTTGTGACATAGCTCTACCAGAGGTAGCTAGACAACTGTTGCTAAACTCCCCAGAGCCAACCAGTATATACAAGAGCACAGCAGAGAGCCCTATTCCGCCGCATTGCTGTGTAAAACACAAAGGTCAATGATATCTTAACCAACCAGTCGTGACCTAACCTAACCAAACGTAGCCTAACTCAAAATAACGTGCCAAAACCACAATTGCTGGCTTTCCCAGAGCAAAGCAGAGCACACTGTACCACAGTAGAGCGCAGAAATCCACCAAAAAGCAGTGTACAGCACAAAAGTCAGACCAACCGTGTCCTAACCTAACCAAACGTAACATATTCGAACGTAACATAAATCAGCATAATGTGAGGGGAACACTACCTCTGGCGTCCGCAGAGCCAAGCAGAATGTGCTACAGCACAGTAGAGCGTAGGAATCGAACGCATTGAAGTGAATGGCACAGAAAACGAAGGTACAATGGCCAAGCCTGGCCTAACCTAACATAGCCAAACGTAAATAACTCAAATTAACGTGCCGCGACCGCTGCTGCTGGCGTTCCCAGAGGCAAGCAGAGCATATTAGAGCACAGCAGAGCGCAGAAATGCACCGAGTAGCGGTGTATAACATAAAAGTCATAGCTATCCTATCCTACACCAGACAAACGTAACATAACCAAACGTAGAGTAACTCAACCTAACGTGCCGAGACCGCCATTGCTTGCACCCCATAGCCAAGCAGAATAGACTAGAGCAACGTCGATCTCATTAATCCA
>NW_016979511.1:0-597 GCF_001483705.2 Eufriesea mexicana | reverse complement strand
GCATTGTATGGTACAAAAGTCAAAGCTATCCTCTCCAACCCTAACCAAATTTAACATAACCGTTTGCAACGTGACCCAGCCTAATGTGCCGAGAACACTACAGCTGGCCTCCGCACAGCTTACCTGCGCATGCTAGAGCTCAGTAGGGCTCAGGAATCCAACGCATAGCCGTGTAGAGTACAAGAGACAAAGCCATCCTAACCAAACTTTTCCTAACCTAACCAAAGCGAACGTAACGTATCACAACCAAATGTGCCACGAACATTACTGCTCGCCACCCCAGATTCAAGCTGAGTTCAGTAGAGCACTGTAGAGCGCATAGTTCCTCCAAATATCTATGTATAACACGAGAGACGATGTGATCCAAACCTAACCAAAGCTATCATAACCAAACCGAACGTACTCTAACTTAACCTGATGTGCCGCGACCACTATTGCTGGCCATCCCAGAGTCGAACAGAGAGTAGCAGAGCACAGTGGAGCGCAGAAGCCCACCGAATAACAGTGTACATCGCGAAAAACGGAGCTATACAGACCTAACACAAACCAACATATGACGCAGAAAGCAATCAAGTTGCACTGTTCAGCACAAGACTC